>NC_069503.1:366076949-366376949 GCF_027579735.1 Bombina bombina | reverse complement strand
CATCTGGGGATGTTTTTGTAAAAATGTATAGTTTTTCTTATTTTTAAATAACATTGTGCTATTTTTCAGACTCCTAACCAAGCCCCAAAGTTTAAGATGTATACTGATGTCTACAGTCTTCAGATTGCTACTGTTTGTATAATGGGTCTTTTCATATGAAGAGGATGTGGAGGTTCTGCTTTTGGCAACTTTCAGTGTGTGTCCCAGCCTAACCTCATCAACAGTGCTGATATATCAGTATCTGTGCATATTTTTATTTATAGCAGTGTATATTACATGCAGTTAAATAAAAAAAATTGGGATATTCTGTCCCTTTAAGCTAGTAAGACAAAAAGGCAAAATAAATAAATGAATAAAAATGTAGTGTGATTAATTAATGCAAGTAGCATAATTTAGTGCGCTGAAAAAACTAATACCAGATTAGCCCATAGTGTTAACAAAATACTTTAATTATAATACAGTAAAACACAAGTTCAGGAAATTAAGCACCCACTTAGCATCTCCTCTAACCGTTTCATCAGAGAGGCTCAGCTAGCTTGAAGTGCACTGTTGAATAGTTCATTTCCTTCTATTAAGGTTAATTGGAATAAATATACCAGTACAAGCTCCTTCAATGCAAATTAGTTTGAATTGTAAATCACTGAAGGATCTTCGCTCGTGGTTAATATTTGACTTGATTAAGTTTAGTCAATAGAAGTAGATTTCAGACTATAGATATAACGCTAATTTTGAAAGCATACATATACAAACATATGATTTGAGTTTAATATGTGCTGGTTTTACTTAACAAATTCTGTTTATAGATCTTTGTATATTCATATTATTAATTTATCTTTTTACACATACAGTATTAGGGGGACTATCTAGGTATTAATATGCTAATTCAGCGCTGCAGAATTTGTTGGCACTTTATAAATAAATAATAATTAGGATACAGAAATTGCTTCAAAATAGAGAGATATGAAATATAAAAAAATAGAGCATCAAACTCAATATATATTAATTTGTGATTTATATGTGTATAGTAAAAATGTACATTTATATAGAAATAAAATATATTTCTCTTGTAATATGTATCAAGTCCGCGGATTCATCCATAATTGTGGGATATTCTCCTTCCCTACAGGAAGTGGCAAAGAGAGCACCCACAGCAGAGCTGTCTATATAGCTCCTCCCTTAGCTCCACCCCCAGTCATTCTCTTTGCCTACTCTAAGTACTAGGAAGGGCAGAGTGAGTGTGGTGACAAAAATGTTAGTTTTTATTTTCTCAAGCAAAAGTTTGTTATTTTAAATGGTACAGGTGTGTACTATTTACTCTCTAGCAGAAAAGGGATGAAGATTTCTGCAAGGAGGATGATGATCTTAGCATTTGGTAACTAAGATCCATTGCTGTTCCCACTGAGGCTGAAGAGTACAGGAAACTTCAGCTGAGGAACGGTTTTGCAGTCTCTACTGCACTGAGGTATGCTCAGTCAATTTTTCTAGAAAGACAGGATATTTCAAGAAAAGGGCTGACATTATCCCCATGAGGGGAAGGGTAAGCTTTAATCAGACACTTAGGGTAGTATTATAAGCTTGCATAAGGGCTAAGTTACTGCTGGTTGACACTTATAGGTTTTAAACAAACGTTTTTGATAGATTTGAGAAAAATGTTTTTTTGGGTCTTTTATTTAGGGGTTCATTTGGCTTATATTGGAAGGTTTTTATACCACATGGCTATGTTTTTAACACTTGAGGTGTTAATTTAAGGTCCCTCAGACATCGTGTTTGAGGTGGGCGGGGCATAATTTTGCACCTTAGTTGCGCATTTGTTTTTACTTCTGAATAGCAAGCTTCAACACAGGAGGGTCTTGAAGCAGTTTTGGAGCCAAAACGAAGCTTTATTCCCCCAATTTCGACCCCTAAGGGCAGGTAGGCGCCACAGCAGAGCTGTGGCAAGGTGCTGACTGTATATTTCCGGATTTTTAGACTTTGTCAATCCGGTTTGGTAACTAAGGGGTTAATCTCATTCTTACTAGTGGTACAACCTTGCTAAGGCTTGCTGCATATGCTGTAAAAAATTCGTAAGATTTGTGATATTTGTAAGCAGTTTTGCAGAAAGTGTACATGTTTTCTCTTGTAAGGTGTATCCAGTCCACGGATTAATCCTTTACTTGTGGGATATTCTCCTTCCCTACAGGAAGTGGCAAAGAGAGCACACAGCAGAGCTGTCCATATAGCTCCCCCTCTAGCTCCACCCCCAGTCATTCTCTTTGCCGGCTCTAAGCACTAGGGTCTCTCTCGGGAGGGTAAAGTGAATGTGGTGTTAGAATTGTAGTTCGGAACAAGGGTTGGGTTTTTACTCAAACCTGTTTGTGGTTCCCAAAAAAGAGGGTACTTTCAGACCCATCCTGGATCTAAAAATTCTAAACAGATTCCTCAGAGTCCCATCATTCAAAATGGAGACCATTCGGACAATCTTACCAATGATCCAGGAAGATCAATATATGACTACCGTGGATCTAAAGGATGCATACCTACACATTCCTATCCACAAAGATCATCACCAGTTTTTCAGGTTCACTTTTCTGGACAAGCATTACCAGTTTGTGGCTCTTCCCTTCGGCTTAGCCACTGCTACCAGAATTTTTACAAAGGTGCTAGGGTCCCTCCTGGCGGTTCTAAGACCGAGGAGCATAGCAGTGGCGCCTTACCTAGACGACATCTTAATTCAGGCGCCGTCTTTCCAAAGAGCCAAGTCTCACACGGAGATTGTATTGGCCTTTCTGAGGTCTCATGGGTGGAAGGTGAACATCAAAAAGAGTTCTCTTTCCCCTCTCACAAGGGTTCCCTTCCTAGGGACTCTAATAGACTCGGTAGAAATGAAAATATTTCTGACGGAGGTCAGAAAGTTAAAACTCTTAACTACTTGCCGAGTTCTTCATTCCATTCCCCGGCCATCTGTAGCTCAGTGCATGGAGACAATTGGATTAATGGTAGCAGCAATGGACATAGTCCCTTTTGCTCGAATACACCTCAGACCACTGCAACTATGCATGCTCAAACAGTGGAATGGGGATTATGCAGTTTTGTCTCCTCAAATTCAGTTGGACCAGGAGACCAGAGATTCTCTTCTCTGGTGGTTGTCTCAGGATCACCTGTCTCAGGGAATATGTTTCCACAGGCCAGAGTGGATCATTGTAACGACCGACGCCAGTCTAGTAGGCTGGGGTGCAGTCTGGGACTCCCTGAAAGCTCAGGGCTTATGGTCTCAGGAAGAAACTCTTCTCCCGATAAACATTCTGGAACTGAGGGCGATATTCAACGCTCTTCAGGCATGGCCTCAACTAGCTGCGGCCAAATTCATCAGATTTCAGTCGGACAACATCACGACTGTAGCTTACGTCAATCATCAGGGGGGAACAAAGAGTTCCCTAGCGATGATGGAAGTAACCAAGATAATCAGGTGGGCGGAGGATCACTCCTGCCATCTCTCAGCAATTCACATCCCAGGAGTAGACAACTGGGAGGCGGATTTTCTAAGTCGTCAGACTTTTCACCCGGGGGAGTGGGAACTCCATCCGGAGGTGTTTGCCCAGATGAATCAGCTATGGGGCATTCCAGAAACTGCAGCAGAAAAGAAAGAGAAAGCGCACATCCGATTCAAGGTAGGAGTACTTTATTCAGGCACAACACACGCTAGTAATGCACTTACTAGAAAAAAGTAAAAAGACAGCAGTGTACAAAAAATCAATATGACTTCACCAGAACATAAGGCAGCGGGAGATCCAGGGCGTCCAATTGTAATTTTCAAACGATACCCGGCAAAGGGAAAGTTCTTTCAACCAATCGGATACGTCCTTGGGCCACCTGACGTCTGTATCTACGGATCCTTTGGACAGCCACAATACCTCTACGCGTTTCGCTGGCGACACCCCGGCTTTTTCAAGAGTAATAGGCTGTAGTGATATCAATCCTTTTATAGATAAACCAAACAGGCTGCCACAGCATCATCACAAAATATGGGGAATTCCAGAGTTGGATCTGATGGCGTCCCGTCAGAACACCAAACTTCCTCTCTACGGGTCCAGGTCCCGGGATCCCAAGGCGGTATTGATAGATGCTCTAGCAGCGCCTTGGTCCTTCAATCTGGCTTATGTTTTTCCACCGTTTCCCCTTCTCCCTCGTCTGGTCGCCAGAATCAAGCAGGAGAAGGCTTCAGTAATTCAGATAGCGCCTGCGTGGCCACGCAGGACTTGGTATGCAGACCTAGTGGACATGTCATCTGTCCCACCATGGACACTGCCAATGAGGCAGGATCTTCTAATACAGGGTCCGTTCAAGCATCCAAATCTAATTTCTCTGCGTCTGACTGCTTGGAGATTGAACGCTTAATTCTATCAAAGCGTGGTTTCTCTGAGTCAGTTATAGATACCTTGATTCAGGCTAGAAAGCCTGTCACCAGGAAAATCTACCATAAGATATGGCGGAAATATCTTTGTTGGTGTGAATCCAGGGGTTACTCATGGAGTAAGATTAGGATTCCCAGGATACTGTCTTTCCTCCAAGAAGGATTGTAGAAAGGATTATCAGCTATTTCCTTAAAAGGACAGGTATCTGCTCTGTCTATTTTTTAACACAAGCGTCTGGCAGAGGTACCAGACGTTCAAGCGTTTACTCAGGCTTTAGTCAGAATCAAGCCTGTCTATAAACCTGTGGCTCCGCCATGGAGTCTTAATCTAGTTCTTTCAGTTCTTCAAGGGGTTCCGTTTGAACCTTTACATTCCATAGATATTAAGTTGTTATCTTGGAAAGTTTTGTTTTTGGTAGCTATCTCTTCTGCTCGAAGAGTCTCAGAGTTATCTGCCTTACAGTGTGATTCACCTTACCTGGTGTTCCACGCAGATAAGGTAGTTTTGCGTACCAAACCTGGTTTTCTTTTCCTAAAGTTGTTTCTAACAAGAATATTAACCAGGAAATTGTTGTTCCTTCTCTGTGTCCTAACCCTTCTTCGAAGAAGGAACGTCTGTTACACAATCTTGATGTGGTTTGTGCTTTAAAGTTCTATTTACAAGCAACTAAGTATTTCAGACAAACATCTTCCTTGTTTGTTATCTATTCTGGTAAGAGGAGAGGTCAGAAAGCGACTGCTACCTCTCTTTCCTTTTGGCTGAAAAGCATCATCCGTGTGGCCTATGAGACTGCTGGCCAGCAACCTCCTGAGACTATTACTGCTCATTCTACCAGAGCAGTGGCTTCCACATGGGCTTTTAAAAACGAGGCTTCTGTTGAACAGATTTGTAAAGCAGCGACTTGGTCTTCGCTGCATACTTTTTCCAAATATTGCAAATTCGATACTTTTGCTTCTTCTGAGGCTATTTTTTGGAGAAAGGTTTTACAAGCAGTGGTGCCTTCCGTTTAAGTTACCTGTCTTGTTCCCTCCATTCATCCGTGTCCTAAAGCTTTGGCATTGGTATCCCACAAGTAAAGGATGAATCCGTGGACTGGATACACCTTACAAGAGAAAACAGAATTTGTGCTTTCCTGATAAATTACTTTCTCTTGTGGTGTATCCAGTCCACGGCCCGCCCTGGCAATTAAGTCAGATAATAATTTTGTGTTTAAACTACAGTTACCACTGCACCCTATGGTTTCTCCTTTTTCTTCCTAACCTTCGGTCAAATGACTGGGGGGTGGAGCTAGAGGGGGAGCTATATGGACAGCTCTGCTGTGTGCTCTCTTTGCCACTTCCTGTAGGGAAGGAGAATATCCCACAAGTAAAGGATGAATCCGTGGACTGGATACACCACAAGAGAAAGTAATTTATCAGGTAAGCATAAATTCTGTTTTTCATTGAATAAAGTGTTCCCCAAGCTTGCTTGTTGCATTACTAGCCTGTTTAACATGTCTGACATCAAGGAAAATCCTTGTTCAATGTGTTTAGAAGCCATTGTGGAACCACCTCTTGGAATGTGTCCCACTTGCACTGATATGTCTATAAATTACAAAGAGCATATTTTAGCACTTAAAAATAATGCCATAGATGATTCTCAGACAGGAGGGAATGAGGATTTTCCATCTAGCTCTCCCCAAGTGTCACAACCAGTAACGCCTGCACAAGTGACGCCAAGTACCTCTAGTGCGTCAAATTCATTTACTTTACAAGACATGGCCACAGTTATGAATACAACCCTCACTGAGGTTTTATCTAAACTGCCTGGTTTGCAAGGAAAGCGTGACAGCTCTGGGTTACGAAAAAATGCTGAGCCGTCTGACGCTTTAGTAGCCGTATCTGATATACCCTCACAATGTTCTGAGGTAGGGATAAGGGATTTGTTATCTGAGGGAGAAATTTCTGATTCAAGAAAGACGCTCCCTCAGACCGATTCTGATATAACGGCCTTTAAATTTAAGCTTGAACACCTCCGCTTATTGCTCAGGGAGCTATTAGCGACTCTAGATGATTGTGACCCTATAGTGGTCCCAGAGAAATTGTGTAAAATGGACAAATATTTAGAGGTTCCTGTTTACACTGATGTTTTTCCAGTCCCTAAGAGGATTGTGTATATTGTTACTAAGGAGTGGAATAGACTAGGTATTCAGTTCGCTCCCCCTCCTGTTTTTAAGAAAATGTTTCCCATATCTGACACCATGCGGGACTCGTGGCAGACAGTTCCTAAGGTGAAGGGAGCTATTTCTACTCTGGCTAAGCGTACAACTATACCTATCGAAGACAGTTGTGCTTTCAAAGATCCTATGGATAAAAAATTAGAGGGTCTCCTGAAGAAAGTTTTTGTTCATCAAGGTTTTCTTCTCCAACCTATTGCGTGCATTGTTCCCATAACTACTGCAGCTGCTTTCTGGTTTGAGGCTCTAGAAGAGGCTCTTCAGATGGAGACTCCATTAGAGGAGATTATGGACAGAATTAAGGCCCTTAAGTTGGCTAATTCTTTCATTACGGATGCCGCTTTCCAACTGGCTAAATTTGCGGCAAAGAATTCAGGTTTTGCCATTTTAGCACACAGAGCGTTATGGCTTAAGTCCTGGTCTGCGGATGTGTCATCAAAATCAAAGCTTTGGAACATCCCTTTCAAAGGAAAGACCCTATTCGGGCCTGAACTGAAAGAGATTATTTCAGACATCACTGGAGGGAAAGGCCATGCCCTCCCTCAGGATAAAACAAATAAAATGAGGACCAAACAAAATAATTTTTGTTCCTTTTGGAACTTCAAGGGTGGTCCCGCTTCAGCTTCCTCTGCTGCAAAGCAAGAGGGGAATTTTGCCCAATCCAAGTCAGTCTGGAGACCTAACCAGGTTTGGAACAAGGGTAAACAGGCCAAGAAGCCTGCAGCTGCCTCTAAGACAGCATGAAGGGGTAGCCCCCGATCCGGGACCGGATCTAGTAGGGGGCAGACTCTCTCTCTCTTCGCTCAGGCTTGGGCAAGAGATGTTCACGATTCCTGGGCTTTAGAAATTGTGTCCCAGGGATATCTTCTGGACTTCAAAGACTCCCCCCCAAGGGGGAGATTTCACATTTCTCAATTGTCTGCAAACCAGACAAAGAGAGAGGCGTTCTTACGCTGTGTAGAAGACCTACATACCATGGGAGTGATCCGCCCAGTTCCAAAAGAGGAACAAGGGCTAGGGTTTTACTCAAACCTGTTTGTGGTTCCCAAAAAAGAGGGAACTTTCAGACCAATCTTGGATATCAAAATTCTAAACAAATTCCTAAGAGTATCATCATTCAAGATGGAGACTATTCGGACCATTCTACCAATGATCCAGGAGGGTCAATATATGACTACCGTGGACTTACAGGATGCGTATCTACACATCCCTATTCACAGAGATCATCATCAATTCCTCAGATTTGCCTTTCTGGACAGGCATTTCCAGTTCGTGGCCCTTCCCTTCGGGTTGGCCACGGCTCCGTGCTAGGGTCCCTTTTGGCGGTGCTAAGGCCGCGGGGCATAGCAGTGGCGCCTTATCTAGACGACATCTTAATTCAGGCGTCGACTTTCCAATTAGCCAAGTCTCACACGGACATCGTGTTGGCTTTTCTGAGATCTCACGGGTGGAAGGTGAACATAAATAAGAGTTCTCTCTTCCCTCTCACAAGAGTTTCCTTCCTAGGGACTCTGATAGACTCGGTAGAAATGAAAATATTTCTGACGGAGGTCAGAAAATCAAAACTCTTAACCACTTGCCGAGCTCTTCATTCCATTCCTCGGCCATCAGTGGCTCAGTTCATGGAGGTAATCGGACTCATGGTAGTGGCAATGGACATAGTTCCTTTTACCCGCCTACACTTCAGACCACTGCAACAATGCATGCTCAAACAGTGGAATGGGGATTATGCAGATTTATCTCCTCAAATAAATCTGGACCAGGAGACCAGAGATTCTCTTCTCTGGTGGTTGTCTCAGGACCACCTGTCTCAGGGAATGTGTTTCCGCAGGCCAGAGTGGCTCATAGTAACGACAGATGCCAGCCTACTAGGCTGGGGTGCAGTCTGAAACTCCCTGAAAGCACAGGGCTTATGGTCTCAGGAGGAAACTCTCCTCCCGATAAACATTCTAGAACTGAGAGCGATATTCAATGCGCTTCAGGCGTGGCCTCAGCTTGCTGCGGCCAAATTCATCAGATTTCAGTCGGACAACATCACGACTGTAGCTTATATCAATCATCAAGGAGGAACACAGAGTTCTCTAGCGATGATGGAGGTGACCAAAATAATCTGATGGGCGGAGGATCACTCTTGCCATCTCTCAGCAATCCATATCCCAGGAGTAGAGAACTGGGAGGCGGATTTCCTAAGTCGTTAGACTTTTCATCCGGGGGAGTGGGAGCTCCATCCGGAGGTATTTGCCCAGCTGACTCAGCTATGGGGCACACCAGAATGGATCTGATGGCGTCCCGACAGAATGCCAAACTTTCTCGTTACGGGTCCAGGTCCCGGGATCCCCAGGCGGTACTGATAGATGCTCTAGCAGTACTCTGGTCCTTCAATCTGGCCTATGTATTTCCACCGTTTCCTCTCCTTCCACGTCTGGTTGCCAGAATCAAGCAGGAGAGGGCTTCAGTGATTCTTATAGCACCTGCGTGGCCACGCAGCACTTGGTATGCAGACCTAGTGGACATGTCATCAGTTCAACAGTGGTCTCTGCCAATGAGGCAGGACCTTCTAATCCAAGGTCCATTCACGCATCCAAATCTAATTTCTCTGCATCTGACTGATTGGAGATTGAACGCCTGATTCTATCAAAGCGTGGTTTCTCTGAGTCGGTCATTGATACCTTGATTCAAGCTAGAAAGCCTGTCACCAGGAAGATTTATCATAAGATTTGGCGCAAATATTTTTATTGGTGTGAATCCAAGGGTTACTCATGGAGTAAGATTAGGATTCCTAGAATATTGTCTTTTCTCCAAGAAGGATTGGAGAAGGGATTATCAGCTAGTTCGTTAAAAGGACAAATATCTGCTTTGTCTATTCTTTTACACAAACGTCTGGCAGATGTCCCAGACATTCAAGCATTTAGTCAGGCCTTGGTCAGGATCAATCCTGTATTTAAACCTGTTGCTCCACCATGGAGCCTAAACTTAGTTCTTAAAGTTCTTCAAGGGGTTCCGTTTGAACCTATGCATTCCATAGATATTAAGCTTCTATCTTGGAAAGTTTTGTTTTTAGTAGCTATCTCTTCGGCTTGAAGAGTTTCTGAGTTATCTGCTTTACAGTGTAATTCACCTTACCTTGTTTTCCATGCAGATAAGGTGGTTTTGCGTACCAAACCTGGGTTTCTTCCTAAGGTTGTTTCTAATAGGAATATCAATCAGGAGATTGTTGTTCCTTCACTGTGTCCTAATCCTTCCTCAAAGAAGGAACGTCTGTTACACAATCTTGATGTGGTTCGTGCTTTAAAGTTCTACTTACAAGCAACTAAAGATTTCCGTCAAACATCTTCATTGTTTGTTGTTTATTCTGGTAAACGGAGAGGTCAAAAGGCTATGGCTACCTCTTTTTCCTTTTGGCTGAAAAGCATCATCCGTTTGGCTCATTCTACTAGAGCAGTGGCTTCCACGTGGGCTTTTAAAAATGAGGCTTCTGTTGAACAGATTTGTAAGGCGGCGACTTGGTCTTCACTTCATACTTTTTCCAAATTTTCCAAATTCGATACTTTTGCTTCTTCGGAGGCTATTTTTGGGAAAAAGGTTCTACAAGCAGTGGTGCCTTCCGTTTAAGGTCCCTGTCTTGTCCCTCCCTTCATCCGTGTCCTAAAGCTTTGGTATTGGTATCCCACAAGTATGGATGAATCCGTGGACTCGATACATCTTACAAGAGAAAACATAATTTATGCTTACCTGATAAATTTATTTCTCATGTGATGTATCGAGTCCACGGCCCGCCCTGTTTATTAAGACAGGCAGTATATTTTTATTTAAAAAACTTCAGTCACCACTGCACCCTATAGTTTCTCCTTTTTCTTCCTAGCCTTCGGTCGAATGACTGGGGGGTGGAGCTAAGGGAGGAGCTATATAGACAGCTCTGCTGTGGGTGCTCTCTTTGCCACTTCCTGTAGGGAAGGAGAATATCCCACAAGTATGGATGAATCGGTGGACTCGATACATCACAAGAGAAATAAATTTATCAGGTAAGCATAAATTCTGTTTTTATATATATTCTATTCTTTGGGATCAGGATAAATATGACAGCCAGGGTGCTGGTACAATGGTAAATATAAATGCATACATCCCTACTTGCTGGATTTTCGGACAAACTTCATTCATCCAATAAATGGATGATTGATGTTTGAGTGCAGTCTGTATACTTCTTTATATATATATATATATATATATATATATATATATATATATATATATATATATATATATATATAGAGAGAGAGAGAGAGAGAGAGAGAGAGAGAGAGAGAGAGAGAGAGAGAGAGAGAGAGAGAGAGAGAGAGAGAGAGAGAGAGAGAGAGAGAGAGAGAGAGAGAGAGAGAGAGAGAGAGAGAGAGAGAGAGAGAGAGAGAGAGAGAGAGAGAGAGATACCTAGTCTGCTAAAACAAAAGTGAGAAAAAATATAATCCGATAAAAGTAGTAGAAAGGTCTAAATACTTCTGTTTCCTTTAAATTATTATTTAATTTTTTTTATACAAGGAACAACAAGGAACAATATTTCAAGACTGTAAAATACTGAACAAAATATATTTTAAAATATAATAATCAAAACAAAAAAGTAAAAGTTTTGGGACTTTGCCCTAAACTTGCTATTTACTTGGTTCAGATAGCTAGCTAGACAGACAGACAGATAGATAGATAGATAGATAGATAGATAGATAGATAGATAGATAGACAGACATTTAACTGGTTAATGAAATAATTATTTTTGGATTTTATCCTTCCCTGTGGACTGCCACTTGATTTTTGAGAATTCACTAAAGTCACCTGGTGGAAAAACAAAGACAATTGATTGAAACTAAATGTATTAGATTTGTGTAAAATATTTTTTCAGTTTTAATATTAAATAAGATGCACATTTCAGTTAATGTATACAAGCATATGTTATATATTATCAAACAACTGAAAACCCTCCATAAAGACTACCCTGACACTAACCCCTACATTCAGCACACACCCAGCTGCTAAAACACCCCCAGACCTTCAATCTGTGGGCGACTTGGGATAGACACATCTAACAGTTCCATTAGTGCACAGCAACACAATAGGAAACAAATGAATCAATACAGAAACGACCAAAAAAACAAAGACAATATTTATCCCTACTTGAAGTTCTGATAACTTTTTATAAATTTCAAATACTGGCCAAGCTAAAGTGTGCTGGCTAAATTCAAAAAGACCCCCAGGTGGTACTATTGTATTTTTATGTTTTGCTTTACATCAGTTTAAAACCTGAGCAAGAATCTAGTGTATTTATAGGCATTTTGTGCTAAGGATCTATATTGATATTAAGTATAATTTACATTTGGTCATGCAAATAATAACATAAAAAGAACATTATAAGTATTATGCAGTACATCTGATCTGAAGTGCTGTGTATTGCAATAAAGCACAGTGTTTATCACAATCCTAGTCCCCGCAGTAGCCTGAGAGAGGCCTTGAGTAGCAGCATGTATTTATTGCACACAGAGAAGTAAAGGATTCCAATGAATGTTTGTGTTCCACTGCAACAGCTTGCCCACTATGTGCAGAACTCTAACAGCCATGCCAAAACACAGCGGGTAGCCCACATGCTATACACATCTGTGCAGGGAATGCTCAGTCCATGGACAAGACGTTGAACATAAAATCAAGCAATTATCATGGCTTCAAGTATGCAACAGGGGATCCAAGCTTGTCAGTTCATTCTTATTGTCTCAGTCATTAGCAGCACAGGCACATTTTTACACACATCATTTCATTACATGGATTTAAATTGGATCCTTTACTTAAAAGTCAGGATTATCTAGATTTACTTTTAATGACAAAATCTTCATCTTTAAGCCTACAATCAAACAGCCATCTGTGTTCTTCTGAACAATGCCACAACACTTGCACAATTTCTGTCACAAATTCAAAATGGAATGTTTTTCTTTTAAATGAGAATTTTTCTCTTTGATCTGATTTGCCATTTTTAAAAATTCATTTACAAAAGGGGTTTTGTTTCTCCATTGCAGTTTTCAGTAATTTATAGTAATACACTACATATATACATAGATAGATAAGTAGATAGATATATACTCAACGTTATAATATATCTATTATACTCTAGTACTATTTAAAGAGGAATAAGCTCATAATAGATTTGAATTTGATTAATTGGCTTTCCTATGCATATATACATTTTGGCGACAAGTAACGTATTCAGAATTTATAGAAATATTGGCAGTATATTGAATTAGATCACTGCAGTGAGAAAGTAACATTATATTGATAATTCATATTAATTTAATAATTAATCAATACAAATTATATAAACCCTATTATAGGTTGCTAAAAATACTGTGGAATATTAGTAGAATGATAATAATCATTTAGATACAACAAAAAAATCGTTCACAATTGTACTGATTATTATATAATGAAGATGTGTCTCTTTAGTCAATAATGGAATTATTGTAATTATAGATAATGCAATTATTATATAATGCAATTATGAATATTTGGCACCCAATTAAGGCCTAAAATCTCTTGAGAATAATTATTATTGTTGCTATTGTGTACAAAAAAAAAATATAGCATATAAAAAATATTAAAATCATATCACATAAAAAATATTAAAACGTAAATCCCATAAGAATTTTGCTGGTATTGTATAGTCTCTTGTATTCTTTGATAACTAGTTTCAAACTGTAGGTTGTATGCAGTGTATCAAATTAGTACCTACTAACAGGCATCTCATAAAGTCATTCATACATATGTATTGTTCATATATTTCCAAATTACAATAGTTGTACAAAACACACTTGTGAATGTAATAAATTGCATATTTAGTCAGATATCTAACACAAGAATATCCGTGGGAGCTGAAGTAATCAATTTGTATGCAATGGAAAGAGTCTGTTTTATGTTGAATGAAGAATGGAATATTAGTTTGAAACATGATAGAACTTGTTTATTTTTACCCTGGGTTCTAATCAGTGCAATGCTTCTTTTACAAATGGCTAAACTAAATGACAAAGAGACCGTCAGCAAAAACTTGCTGATGCTAAAGGAAATGGAAGAGTAGATGTGCTATGATATATGGAAAATTGTGTTTCAGATCTTTTGGGAAACAATGGGGTCTTGGAACCTCTAGTTTTTGTGTGATACAATATTGGCTGCCTAAGTGTTATTTCTGGTAACTTTTCTGTGTGTGATTGTCCATGAAGAAACATATAACACATATCAACCAATCACTGGGCATCATGTAGGACTGTAAGGGTTCTACATTCCACGGAATGCACTCCTACTTTTTGGCGGGGGGGGGGGAGGAAATGTCAAGTTTCAGAGTTACATTTCTGAAAAAGCAAGCGACATCTTCTGGGAAACAATGGTGTTGGAACCTCTAATTTCTCTTGTTAAGTGTATTCAGTCCACGGGTCATCCATTACTTATGGGATATATTCCCTTCCCAACAGGAAGTTGCAAGAGGATCACCCAAGCAGAGCTGCTATATAGCTCCTCCCCTCACATGTCATATCCAGTCATTCTCTTGCAACCCTCAACATAGAAGGAGGTCGTGAGAGGAGTGTGGTGTTTTATACTTAATTATTTCTTCAATCAAAAGTTTGTTATTTTTAAATGGCACCGGAGTGTGCTGTTTTTTTCCTCAGGCAGTATTTAGAAGAAGAAATCTGCCTGCGTTTTCTATGATCTTAGCAGAAGTAACTAAGATCCACTGGCTGTTCTCGCACATTCTGAGGAGTGAGGTAACTTCAGAAAGGAAATAGCGTGCGGGGTCTCCTGCAAATGAGGTATGTGCAGTAAAATATTTTTCTAAGGAATGGAATTGACTAAGAAAATACTGCTGATACCGAAGTAATGTAAGTACAGCCTTAAATGCAGTGGTAGCGACTGGTATCAGGCTGATTAAATGTATGTGCAGTAATGTAATTTTCTAAGGAATGGAATTTGACTAAGAAAATGCTGCTAATACTGAAAGTAATGTAATGAGCCTTAACTGCAGTAGAAGCGACTGGTAGCAGGCTTATAAATAACAATACATACTCTTTAAAAAGGGATCTTAAAAACGTTTACTGGCATGTTTAATCGTTTTTTGTGAGGTACATTGGTGATAAAACTTATAGGGGCATGAATTTTTCCACATGGCTGACTTATATTTCTGCATAGAAACAGTTAACTGAGGTTTCCCACTGCTGTAATAATGAGTGGGAGGGGCCTATGTTAGCGCTTTTTTGCGCAGTAAAAATTCAGTCACAGTCTTCCTGCTTCTTCCTGCATGACCCAGGACGTCTCTAGAGAGCTCAGAGGTTTTCAAAAGTCATTTTGAGGGAGGTAATCAGTCACAGCAGACCTGTGACAGTGTTTTTGACTGTGTTAAAAACGTTTATTTGCATATTGATTATCCATTTTTGGGTATTAAGGGGTTAATCATCCATTTGCTAGTGGGTGCAATGCTCTGCTAAACTAATATATTTACTGTGAAAATTTGGTTGCTATAACAGATTTAGTTCATTGTTATTTCAA
Source organism: Bombina bombina (assembly GCF_027579735.1). NCBI lineage: Eukaryota > Metazoa > Chordata > Amphibia > Anura > Bombinatoridae > Bombina > Bombina bombina. The sequence goes on along the minus strand of NC_069503.1, from coordinate 366,361,781 downwards.
CTGTGACAGTTTTTTTGTGCTTCTTAAAGGCGCAGTAGCGTTTTTTATATTGCTTGTAAATTTATTTTAAAGCATTTTCCAAGCTTGCTAGTCTCATTGCTAGTCTGTTTAAACATGTCTGACACAGATGAATCTGTTTGTTCACTATGTTTGAAGGCCAATGTGGAGCCCCATAGAAATATGTGTACTAAATGTATTGATGTCACTTTTTTTGACTTTAAATAATAAAAGTCAATCTTTATCTGTAAAGGAATTATCACCAGACAACGAGGGGGAAGTTATGCCGACTAACTCTCCTCACGTGTCAGTACCTTCGCCTCCCGCTCAGGAGGCGCGTGAGATTGTGGCGCCAAGTACATCAGGGACGCCCATACAAATCACGTTAGAAGACATGGCTACTATTATGAATAATACCCTGACAGAAGTGTTATCTAAATTGCCAGAATTAAGAGGCAAGCACGATAGCTCTGGGATAAGGACAGAGCGCGCTGGTGATATGAGAGCCATGTTTGATACTGCGTCACAGTTTGCAGAACATGAGGACGGAGAGCTTCATTCTGTGGGTGACGGTTCTGATCCGGGGAACCGGATTCAGAGATCTCTAATTTTAAATTTAAGCTAGAGAACCTCCGTGTATTGCTTGGAGAGGTTTTAGCGGCTCTGAATAACTGTAACACAGTTGCAATTCCAGAGAAAATGTGTAGGCTGGATAGATACTATGCGGTGCCGGTGTTTACTGACGTTTTTCCTATACCTAAAAGGCTTACAGAAATTTTTAGCAAGGAGTGGGATAGACCCGGTGTGCCCTTTTCCCCACCTCCTATATTTAGGAAAATGTTTCCAATAGACGCCACTACACGGGACTTATGGCAGACGGTCCCTAAGGTGGAGGGAGCAGTTTCTACTTTAGTTAAGCGTACCACTATCCCGGTGGAGGATAGTTGTGCTTTTTCGGATCCAATGGATAAAAAATTAGAAGGTTACCTTAAGAAAATGTTTGTTCAACAAGGTTTTATCTTACAGCCCCTTGCATGCATTGCGCCTGTCACTGCTGCTGCTGCATTCTGGTTTGAGTCTCTAGAAGAGGCCATTCGCACAGCTCCATTGGATGAAATTATGGACAAGCTTAAAGCACTTAAGCTGGCTAATGCATTTGTTTCTGATGCCATTGTACATTTAACTAAACTAACGGCTAAGAACTCCGGATTCACCATCCAGGCGCGCAGAGCGCTATGGCTTAAATCCTGGTCAGCTGAAGTGACTTCTAAATCTAAATTGCTTAATATTCCTTTCAAAGGGCAGACCTTATTCGGGCCCGGTTTGAAAGAAATTATTGCTGACATTACTGGAGGTAAGGGTCATACTCTTCCTCAGGACAGGGCCAAATCAAAGGCCAAACAGTCTAATTTTCGTGCCTTTCAAACTTCAAGGCAGGAGCAGCATCAACTTCCTCCACTCCAAAACAGGAAGGAACTGTTGCTCGTTACAGACAGGCCTGGAAAACTAACCAGTCCTGGAACAAGGGCAAGCAGGCCAGAAAACCTACTACTGCCCCTAAGACAGCATGAAGAGAGGGCCCCCTATCCGGAAACGGATCTAGTGGGGGGCAGGCTTTCTCTCTTCGCCCAGGCGTGGGCAAGAGATGTCCAGGATCCCTGGGCGTTGGAGATTATATCTCAGGGATATCTTCTGGACTTCAAAGCTTCTCCTCCACAAGGGAGATTTCATCTTTCAAGGTTATCAGCAAACCAAATAAAGAAAGAGGCATTTCTACGCTGTGTACAAGACCTCATAGTAATGGGGGTGATCCACCCAGTTCCGAGGACGGAACAAGGGCAAGGATTTTACTCAAATCTGTTTGTGGTTCCCAAGAAAGAGGGAACCTTCAGACCAATCTTGGACCTAAAAATCTTAAACAAATTCCTAAGAGTTCCATCATTCAAAATGGAAACTATTCGAACCATCCTACCCATGATCCAAGAGGGTCAGTATATGACCACAGTGGACTTAAAGGATGCCTACCTTCACATACCGATTCACAAAGATCATTATCGGTACCTAAGATTTGCCTTTCTAGACAGGCATTACCAGTTTGTAGCTCTTCCCTTCGGGTTAGCTACGGCCCCGAGAATTTTTACAAAGGTTCTGGGCTCACTTCTGGCGGTGCTAAGACCGCGAGGCATAGCGGTGGCTCCGTACCTAGACGACATTCTGATACAAGCGTCAAGTTTTCAAATTGCCAAGTCTCATACAGAGATAGTTCTGGCATTTCTGAGGTTGCATGGGTGGAAGGTGAACGTGGAAAAGAGTTCTCTATTACCACTCACAAGTGTTCCCTTCCTAGGGACTCTTATAGATTCTGTAGAGATGAAAATTTACCTGACGGAGTCCAGGTTATCAAAACTTCTGAATGCTTGCCGTGTCCTTCATTCCATTCCACGCCCGTCAGTAGTTCAGTGCATGGAAGTAATCGGCTTAATGGTAGCGGCAATGGACATAGTACCATTTGCGCGCCTGCATCTCAGACCGCTGCAATTATGCATGCTAAGTCAGTGGAATGGGGATTACTCAGATTTGTCCCCTCTACTAAATCTGGATCAAGAGACCAGAGATTCTCTTCTCTGGTGGCTTTCTCGGGTCCATCTGTCCAAAGGGATGACCTTTTGCAGGCCAGATTGGACGATTGTAACAACAGATGCCAGCCTTCTAGGTTGGGGCGCAGTCTGGAACTCCCTGAAGGCTCAGGGATTGTGGACTCAGGAGGAGAAACTCCTCCCAATAAATATTCTGGAGTTAAGAGCAATATTCAATGCTCTTCTAGCTTGGCCTCAGTTAGCAACACTGAGGTTCATCAGATTTCAGTCGGACAACATCACGACTGTGGCTTACATCAACCATCAAGGGGGAACCAGGAGTTCCCTAGCGATGTTAGAAGTCTCAAAGATAATTCCCTGGGCAGAGTTTCACTCTTGCCACCTGTCAGCGATCTACATCCCAGGCGTGGAGAACTGGGAGGCGGACTTTCTAAGTCACCAGACTTTTCATCCGGGGGAGTGGGAACTTCATCCGGAGGTCTTCGCTCAACTGATTCATCGTTGGGGCAAACTAGAACTGGATCTCATGGCGTCTTGCCAGAACGCCAAGCTTCCTTGTTACGGATCCAGGTCCAGGGACCCGGGAGCGGCGCTGATAGATGCTCTAGCAGCCCCTTGGGTTTTCAACATGGCTCATGTGTTTCCACCATTTCCGCTGCTACCTCGACTGATTGCCAAGATCAAACAAGAGAGGGCATCGGTGATTCTGATAGCGCCTGCGTGGCCATGCAGGACCTGGTATGCAGACTTAGTGGACATGTCGTCCTGTCCACCATGGTCTCTACCTCTGAGGCAGGACCTTCTAATTCAGGGTCCTTTCAACCATCCTAATCTAATTTCTCTGAGGCTGACTGCATGGAGATTGAACGATTGAACCTATCAAAACGTGGTTATTGATACCTTAATACAGGCTCGGAAACCTGTTACCAGAAAAATTTACCATAAAATATGGTGTAAATATTTATATTGGTGCGAATCCAAGAGTTACTCATGGAGTAAGGTTAGGATTCCTAGGATATTGTCTTTTCTACAAGAGGGTTTAGAAAAGGGCTTATCTGCTAGTTCGTTAAAGGGACAGATTTCTGCTCTGTCTATTCTTTTACACAAACGTCTGGCAGAAGTTCCAGACGTTCAGGCTTTTTGTCAGGCTTTGGCTAGGATTAAGCCTGTGTTTAAGACTGTTGCTCCGCCGTGGAGCTTAAACCTAGTTCTTAAAGTTCTTCAAGGTGTTCCATTTGAACCCCTTCATTCCATTGATATTAAGCTGTTATCTTGGAAAGTTCTGTTTTTGATGGCTATTTCCTCGGCTCGAAGAGTCTCTGAGTTATCTGCCTTACATTGTGATTCTCCTTATCTGATTTTCCATTCAGACAAAGTAGTTCTGCGTACTAAACCTGGGTTCTTACCTAAGGTAGTTTCTAACAGGAATATCAATCAAGAGATTGTTGTTCCATCATTATGTCCTAACCCTTCTTCAAAGAAGGAACGACTTTTGCATAATCTGGACGTAGTCCGTGCCCTGAAGTTCTATTTACAGGCAACTAAAGATTTTCGTCAAACTTCTTCCCTGTTTGTCGTTTATTCTGGTCAGAGGAGAGGTCAAAAAGCTTTGGCTACCTCTCTCTTCTTTTAGCTTCGTAGCATAATACGTTTAGCCTATGAGACTGCTGGACAGCAGCCTCCTGAAAGAATTACAGCTCATTCCATTAGAGCTGTGGCTTCCACCTGGGCCTTTAAGAATGAGGCCTCTGTTGAACAGATTTGCAAGGCTGCGACTTGGTCTTCACTTCATACCTTTTCAAAATTTTACAAATTTGACACTTTTGCTTCTTCGGAGGCTGTTTTTGGGAGAAAGGTTCTACAGGCAGTGGTTCCTTCCGTTTAAAGTTCCTGCTTTGTCCCTCCCGTCATCCGTGTACTTTAGCTTTGGTATTGGTATCCCATAAGTAATGGATGACCCGTGGACTGAATACACTTAACAAGAGAAAACATAATTTATGCTTACCTGATACATTTATTTCTCTTGTAGTGTATTCAGTCCACGGCCCGCCCTATCTTTTTCTGAGGCAGATCTAAATTTTAATTAAAACTCCAGTCACCACTGCACCCTATGGTTTCTCCTTTCTTGTCTTGTTTCGGTCGAATGACTGGATATGACATGTGAGGGGAGGAGCTATATAGCAGCTCTGCTTGGGTGATCCTCTTGCAACTTCCTGTTGGGAAGGGAATATATCCCATAAGTAATGGATGACCCATGGACTGAATACACTACAAGAGAAATAAATTTATCAGGTAAGCATAAATTGTGTTTTTTGTGTGATACAATATTGGCTCCCTAAGTGTTATATCTGGCAAGTTTTCTGTCATGCATGGTGTTGGTATACCTGCATGTCACCGTAGGAAGATAGATAGCCTGTAACTTTAGATTTTAGGAATTCCCAGTTCACTAATGTGCCTATTGACATACTCTAGATGGCTGGGTCTATCCCAAATTATATTATGAATGGATGGTTGTAAAGTTAGGGTATATGACTTGGGGAGAGGAACTAAAGGGCCTGTAAATATTGCTGTAATATATTCATTCTAAGGATATATACTGTTTCTGTCCAAGAACCTTAGTCTTGTACAAAATTGACAAGCCTCTCAAAATTAGCTTTAAAAGATTATTAAATTATGACAACAGGAATATTCTGAGATATCCCAAAGGGCCAAATTGTATTTGAAAGGGACAAGATAATGAGATACTTGGGATGTCCTCTTGAGAAGCGGTTTTATTAAGAAATTCAGATGTGCTTGGGATGAAAAGGAAGTTAGAAACACTCATCATTTTGAATTTCTGTATGTGAGAGGTAAGAATAACAAGAATATTGTCGACTATGAGTTAAATCTCACACTAATCCTTTTTATATTTGTATAAGTAGCTTCCCATTTCTGCTTCTGCCCTCTCCACCATCCACTGTGTCTGATGCTTTAAAGCCAACAGTGCTCTATCCCTAGTTACAGAGAAGCTACAAGGATCACAAGAGCAGTGCCTGTACATGGGGATATGTACTGAGGTTTGCCTTAGCTAAAGGAGATGGACATGAGCTATTTATCCGTGTCCTCTAGCTTGGGTATTGGTTCCCAAGAGTAATTACTCAAGCCGTGGACTCACCATAACTTAGGAAAGAAAAACAAAATTTATGCTCACCTGATAAATTTATTTATTTCCGGATATGGTAAGTCCAGGGCCCCACCCTTTATTTTAAGACAGTTCCTTTGAGTTTAACCTCAGGCACCTCTACACCTTGTGTTACTCCTTTTTCACCATCTCCCTTTGGTCGAATGACTGGAGATTGTGGTTAAGGGAGTGATACTTAGCAGTTTAACTGTGGTGCTTTTTGCCTCCTCCTGCTGGCCAGGAGTTATATTCCCAACAGTACTTACTCAAGCCGTGGACTCACCATATCCGGAAATAAATACATTTATCAAGTAAGCATAAATTTGTTTTTTTCTATATACCCATTTAAAAAAAGCTAAAGCACGTTAATTGAGTGTTTTGTTCAGACCCTACAAACCATATCTGTGTATTTAAGTTTTTGAAGCATGTTGCAATCCAAAAGGTTGTATCATAGGATCACAGTGCAGATCTGCAGGTCACGTTAACTTAATCTTTTGAAGCGATATCTTTCTGTTACTGTGCCATGTTCTTAAATCTAATCTGTTTTTTCTTTTTTGCCTAAGTTTGAGCATTTTGTGGGTTTCTGCCAGTAGCTGGCAAGCATTTTGGTTCAGCCCTGCTGGGAAATTAATAGGGTCTGAAAATCTGACTGAGACAGTTCTCAGTATGTACCCACTTTATGTTCTTTCACTGCTAGTGTTAAATATCGTAATTTGTTGCCAGACCACAGATTAATGATCATTTGGTGAACCTCCAGGAGAATTGAAATTAATTGCGAGCAGGCAATGCCTGGAGAGTATATTGCGTTTGTGGAGCTAGGATTGGCAGTTTCGGATGCCGTGCTCTTTGGGGATTGTAGCTAAAAGTTACTAGACTAGTCAGACAACACTTTCAAGGGATTACTTTTCTTGGCCTACATTTGTTGGAAAAAAATGGATAAAGGGGAAATAAGAAAGGGAGTAATGTTCAAAGTTTTGTCTGGTTGAGAAAAGAGGACCGGACATAATTCAGCACTTGAGGTGCCTTGTATATGGCTTAAGACATAAAAGTAAATATTGTGCACATGATGTGATATTCACAGCAGGATGTTATAGCAATATGAGCCTTCACTTTCAGTGACCTATCAGTTAGAGCACAGCAGACGCTTGTACCATGCTGCAAAATCCACCCTGGACCAAGGGAGGATGTCATGCTCTGTACCTCAATAGTTCTCATTATCACATGCCAGGTGACCTTATAACTATTGGAGATAGATTTTCAATTAACCTCCCTTAAAGGGACACTGAACCCAAATTTTTTCTTTCATGATTCAGATAAGGCATGCAATTTTAAGCAACTTTCTAATTTACTCCTATTATCAAATTTTCTTCATTCTCTTGGCATCTTTATTTGAAATGCAAAAATGTAAGTTTAGATGCCGGCCCATTTTTGGTGAACAACCTGGGTTGCTCTTGTGGATTGGTGGATACATTCAACAACCAATAAACAAGCTCTGTCCAGGGTTCTGAACCAAAAAAAATAGCTTAGATGCCTTCTTTTTCAAATAAACATAGCAAGAGAACAAAGAAAAATTGACAATAGGAGTAAATTAGAAAGTTGCTTAAAATGACATGCTCTATCTGAATCACAATAGAAAAAATGTGGGTTCAGTGTCCCTTTAAGACCTTTCTCTGAGCATTCCTCCTCCCTCTTGGGTGCTTCATTTGGTGTCCAATCCACCCTGAACGGAGATGTTACATGGGATATACAAATCTGTCTTCCTTTAAAAAAATAAAAAAAAATAATAGAATACAATTATTCAGTAATTGTTTAACTAATATATTGAGTAATTATAAAGAAATAAAAAGATATTCTGTAACTGTTAATATATTTAAAACAATTGCATTGAAGCTATTAAATTAAATATAAATAAAGGGTCAGTATAGAAATATGATTGTGAATGACACCTAAATTCCAACCCCCAAAAGTATATTTCTGCTATTCGTCAATATTTATTTATTATATTTATTTAAAATTATTCTTTAAATATTATAAAGGGATTTTCTTCTAATTAATATAAAGTCTAGTCAGGCCTTCCACCCTCTATTTTTTGCCATTTGCATATTTCCAAACAAAGTGTGAGACTGTTTTTCCTTGAGCAATAAATACCAAGGCATGGTTTTACTGCAGGGAAACAGATTTCTTACTCATCAAAAGATGTGCTTCATAACAATACATGCTGGATTATTTATACAAATGCACTCTATTGAAAAAAACATGTAGTTTCAGGTGATTTATTTTCCATCTGGTTGAATTTGTCAGTAAAATTTTAATGAAACCTAGTCTATGTTGTTCCTTAGAAATTAAAACCCTATATTATGTTTGATAATGAAATTGCACTGTGCAAGATAAGTTAGTAGAGTGAAGAACATGAAAAATGGCAGTTATACAGCATAAATCTCCAAAGACTACTTGATAAATAGGGAACCAAACCAAGCAGCAACGTAGTGGTATTATTCTAGCCAATATGATAAAAGGACAGAGGGCAGTCTAATTATTTTTTAAACTACAGATGTAGAAACAACGTATTTTGTAACTCTTCTTTTATATAAAATTGTAAGCTACAGGTGTAGCAATACTATAATTTTAATGGACTACTATCTTAAATATATGAAAAATATTTTCTATATAATAAACTACAGATATAGACACACTTAAACATAACATTTCTTAACCTATATTTCCGCCTTCCCCCCAAAAAATCGCAATTAAAACTAAAATTAATAACCACTTAACCGTCAACCACCCACATTGCAATACACCTAATTACCCGATTAACCCCTAAACCACAAAACCCCCACATCGCAATAAACCGATTTACCCTATTAACCCCTAAACCGCAAAACCCCCACATCGCAATAAACCTATTTACCCTATTAACCTCTAAACCCCAAAACCCCTACATCGCAATAAACCTATTTAACTAATTAACCCATAAACCGCAAAACCCCCACATCGCAATAAACCTATTTACCCTATTAACCCCTAAACTGCAACCCCCCAACATTGCAATAAACCTATTTACTCTATTAACCCCTGAACCGCAAAACCCCTACATCGCAATAAACCTATTTACCCTATTAACCCCTAAACTGCAAACCCCCAACATTGCAATAAACCTATTTACTCTATTAACCCCTGAACCGCAAAACCCCTACATTGCAATAAACCTATTTACCCTATTAACCCCTAAACTGCAAAACCCCTACATCACAATAAACCTATTTAACTTATTAACCCTTTAAACTGCCAAAACCCATAATGCAAATAACTAAGTACAGTACACTAACCTAACACCCCCTAACCTAACAAACCCTAACCTAACACCCCATTAAATAAACCCAAATTACCTAAACTAATACATTCTAAAGTTACAAAAAATAAAAAAAAATAACATTACAGAAAATAAATAAATCAAATTACCAAATTTAACAAAATTAAACCTAATCCCTATTAAAATAAAAAAACACCCCCCAAAATAAAAACACCCCCTACTCTAATAATAAACTACCAGTAGCCCTTAAAAGGGCTTTTTTGCAGGGCATTGCCCCAAGATAATCAGCTCTTTTTAAAAAAAACAAATATACAAAGTCCCACCTAAGATTAAACCCTCCAAAATAAAAGAACCTACCACTAAAAAACCTAAATTACCCATTGCCCTGAAAAGGGCATTTGTTTGGGCATTGCCCTTAAAAGGGCATTTAGCTCTTTTTCTGCCCATCCCTAATCTAAATAAAACAAATCCCCCCAAAAAACCCTTAAAAAAATCCTAAGTTTAACCCCCCAGGTTGGTACTCACAGTTCCTGAAGTCCGGTGGAGAAGGTCCTGTTCCAGGCGGTGAAGTCTTCTTCCAAGCGCAACCTCTTCTTCCAGGAACATCCTGTGCGGAGCGATGCTGAAGACTGAAGACCGCAGAGCTGAAGACCGGCGACCCTGGAACTGAAGACCGGCGACCGAGGAGCCATGGATCGTGGAGGATCCTCTTCGTACGATCTCCGTCCGTACACTGAATAGTGAATTTGAGGTACGCGATTAAAGATGGCGTCCCTTGAATTCCTATTGGCTGATTTGATTCTTCCAATTCAAATCAACCAATAGGATGAAAGCTACTCAAATCCTATTGGGTATTTAAATTAGTCAATAGGATGAGAGCAAGTGAAATTTTATTGGCTATTCAAATCAGCCAATAGAATTTCACTTGCTCTCATGCTATTGGCTAATTTAAATAGCCAATAAGATTTGAGTAGCTTTCATCCTATTAACTGATTTGAATTGAAAGAATCAAATCAGCCAATAGGAATTCAAGGGATGCCATCTTTAATCGTGTACCTTGAATTCACTATTCAGTGTATGGCGGTGATCATACGAAGAGGATCCTCCACGCTCTATGGCTCCTCGGTCGCCGGTCTTCAGCTCCGCGGTCTTTAGTCTTCAGCACCGCTCCGTGCGGGATGTTCCTGGAAGAAGACTTCACCGCCTGGAACAGGACCTTCTCCGCCGGACTTCAGGAACCGTGAGTACCAACCTGGGGTTTAGGATTTTTTAAGGGTTTTTTGGGGGGATTTGTTTTATTTAGATTAGGGATGAGCAGAAAAAGAGCTAAATGCCCTTTTCAGGGTAATGGGTAGTTTAGGTTTTTTAGTGTTAGGTTCTTTTATTTTGGGAGGTTTAATGTTAGGTGGCACTTTGTATATTTTTTGTAAAAGAGCTAATTATCTTGGGGCAAAGCCTTGCAAAAATCCCTTTTAAGGGCTACTGGTATCTTATTATTAGAGTAGGGGGTGTTTTTATTTTGGGGGTCATTTTTATTTTAATAGGGATTAGGTTTAATTTTGTTAAATTTGGTAATTTGATTTTTTTATTTTCTGTAATGTTAGATTTCTCTTACTTGTTGTATTCAGTCCACGGATTCATCCTTACTTGTGGGATATTCTCAATCCCTACAGGAAGTGGCAAAGAGAGCACACAGCAAAGCTGTCCATATAGCTCCCCTCAGGCTCCGCCCCCCAGTCATTCTCTTTGCCGCTCTAACAAGTAGCATCTCCACGGGAGGGTAAAGAGTATGTGGTGTTAGATTTCAGACAAACATCATCCTTGTTTGTTGTGTATTCTGGTAAGAGGAGAGGTCAGAAAGCGACTGCTACCTCTCTTTCATTATGGCTGAAAAGCATCATCCGATTGGCTTATGAGACTGCTGGTAAGCAGCCTCCTGAACGAATTACAGCTCATTCCACCAGAGCTGTGGCTTCCACATGGGCTTTCAAGAATGAGGCTTCTGTTGAACAGATTTGTAAGGCAGCGACTTGGTCTTCACTGCATACATTCGCCAAATTTTATAAATTCTATACTTTTGCTTCTTCGGAGGCTATTTTTGGGAGAAAGGTTTTGCAAGCAGTGGTGCCTTCCGTTTAGGTTACCTGACTTGTTCCCTCCCTTCATCCGTGTCCTATTGCTTTGGTATTGGTATCCCACAAGTAAGGATGAATCCGTGGACTGAATACACCAAGTAAGAGAAAACAGAATTTATGCTTACCTGATAAATTACTTTCTCTTACAGGTGTATTCAGTCCACGGCCCGCCCTGATATTTAAGTCAGGTTCAAATTTAATTTTCAAGAACTACAGTCACCACTGCACCCTATGGTTCTCCTTTTTCTCCTAACCGTCGGTCGAATGACTGGGGGGGGCGGAGCCTGAGGGGAGCTATATGGACAGCTTTGCTGTGTGCTCTCTTTGCCACTTCCTGTAGGGATTGAGAATATCCCACAAGTAAGGATGAATCCGTGGACTGAATACACCTGTAAGAGAAAGTAATTTATCAGGTAAGCATAAATTCTGTTTTTCTTTGTATTTTTTGTAACTTTAGAATGTATTAGTTTAGGTAATTTGGGTTTATTTAATGGGGTATTAGGTTAGGGGGTGTTAGGATAGGGGGTGTTAGGTTAGTGTACTGTATTTAGTTATTTAAATAGTTATTTGCGTTGTAGGTTTTGCTGTTTAAAGGGATAATAAGTTAAATAGGTTTATTGCAATGTAAGGGTTTTGCGGTTTAGGGGTTAATAGTGTAAATAGGTTTATTGCGATGTAGGAGTTTTGCGGTTTATGGGGTTAATAGGGTAAATAGGTTTATTGCGATGTAGGAGTTTTGCGGTTTAGGGGTTAATAGGGTAAATAGGTTTATTGCGATGTAGGGATTTTGCAATTTAGGGGTTAATAGGGAAAACAGGTTTATTGCGATGTAGGGATTTTGCGGTTTAGGGGTTAATAAGTTAAATAGGTTTATTGCGATGTAGGGGTTTTGTGGTTTAGGGGTTAATAGGGTAAATAGGTTTATTGCGATGTGGGGGTTTTGCGGTTTACAAGTTAATACTTTGTGTAGGATTTTTTTTTGTTATATTTTGTGCAGGCAGTATTTTTTTTTTAATACTTGATGCGAGCGGTTAGTTTTTTAATAAAAATATTTTAATGTGGGTGATTAGGTGTTGCTTTTGTAATGCTCCGTTTGCCTTCGCTGCATCCCGGTGGATTCTTTCACCACCCTGACATTTTCGGAATCCACCGGGATGCCGACGGTGACGGACATTACCATCGCAATTATAGTATGTGTGTGTATATATAGATATATATATATATATATATATATATATATATATATATAGGGATATTTATCAAAGGTCTGGCGTACCTCGCTGAATGCGGAGAGCAATACGCTCTCCGTATTCAGCATTGCACCAGTAGCTGCAACGCCGCCCCCTGCAGATTCGCAGCCAATCAATCGGTTGATTTTCGGCGATGTGTGTCCGCCTGCTCAGAGCAGGCAGACAGGTTATGGAGCAGCTGTTTTTAGACCGCTGCTTCATAACTGCTGTTTCTTGCGAGCCTGCAGGCTCGCCAGAAACACAGGCCCTCAAGCTACATCCTTTTTTTTATGTCTTTGTCCAAACTGCTTATAACTGAAAATAGAAGGAGCATATATTTGTATTTATTAATTTATGTATTGTTTTGCTTATTTGATTTGTTACATTATACAGTTATTAAAAAGAAAACCAAAATTAAATACAAAAGAGCTAACATATAAACCCTAAAACTGCTAACAGAACATTACCTAAGATATACAAAATATCCATTTATCTATTTGTGCTATTGGCAAAACTTTTAACAAACTATACCAGTATGTGCGCAGAAAGTGTTAACGCAGAGCAGATGGCCATTGATGAGATACCTTATTCTTTGCTGCTGTTAAAAAGTGGGAGTGGAGTTATACAGTATATATAAATATATAACATGGTGCATAGTTTAATATCACTGGCACAGTGCTCCCCTTCCCCCCACTACCACTTGCGCAGAGGGTCTGACCATACAAATAAATATATAAACTTGTGTAAAGGGTCAGAAAATACTCCCACATATACATACACAGAATGGAAGAAGAAAGGGCATGACATCATGCAAAACCTTCTGCCTTCCTGGAAGATCATTACCCAGCGCTGTACAATGCATGCTGGGAATCAGAGTCTATATTTGCAGAATCACAATACTGAAACTGAAAAAAATGAACTATATTACTTGCAGAATACTGTGCTTCTTCCTCTAAAATGGAGCTACATTTAGGGGGGATAGACATTCAATACTTTCTTTTTTTCTGGCATTTTATACTCCAGGTGGAGCGGAAAATAACAGGGGGAGCACGTGCGCATTTTGTACTTCATGTGTACGCAGGTCAAGCCATATGTGCTTTTTTTGTGTTCATTCAAGTGTGTAAAAATCATGTAAGCACTGGCATATTTGTATGTAAACCATATGAAAGTTTGTATCTTGTGTAAAAACCACTTAGTTTGTAATTTGTCATTCAGATTTTGTAGGGATTTTTTTTTATGTATGTAAAAATGTGAAACTGTTCCCTTTTATGCAAAATAAACATGTAATTATTGTTGCTGGCTGTTCTGGTGGATAAGTGCCATAAAACAGATGTTAGAGAGAGGACTCACTTAAAGGGACAGTAAACACTTTGTAATTACAAGGCATTTCTGTTGTGTTGCTATACAATAATACATCAGCCAAGTGTTAATGTTTTTAAAACAAATTAACATCTTTTTACTGCAGTTATTTTTCAATAACCAAAGTCTGCCCACCATTTGCCTTATTTAGAGGAGTCAAACTGGTCTTCAGTCTGAGACAGCAAAGACTAGTCCTGGTCATAAAGTTAGTATAAAATGAATTGTTTTGCAGTTATTATCTGATAAAGCCAATTAGGGACAGATATAAAGCAGGGTTGGCCATGAGAAGTCAGCAAGGTGCATTTCAAGTTCTGAGAATTAGAAATTGTTCAATTTAAGAGCTAAATTTTGTGAAGGGGGGCAAAATAAACAATGGCAAAAAATAATGACAATATATTGCAAAGTAATTTCCTTATGCATGACTAAACATTTTATATAAAAATCTCAAGATGTTTATACTGTCCATTTAAAAGAACTATTGCTTTTGTGTAAAATTGTATTTCTTGAATGGTCCCTAGAGAGGCCAAAAAGCAAGTTCTGTAACCTGCTGCAAATCAAAAAGGCGGTTTTCAGCATTTTAAAAACCCAGGTTACAGATTTTGCTTTTTGGCACATTTTTCTTACACAAAAGCAAGAGGTATTTGAGGTCTCTTTAAATCTTTCTCCGTTAGCATTTAGAGTTCAGTGATTATATTCTGTGAAGGGTCCACTGGATTCAGTCACTTAGACAATCCAGTTTGTGAATATTGGTGTAGAATTAATGTTTTTTTATTTATGATAGAAAACATATTTTGATCACATTATTTTAATTAAATGAAGAGCATATGCATTATGACAAACCATTCATGCAAGCATATATGATATGGTATTTCTGCACTACTTACGTCGTTTGCTCTTCCATGCCCTGCAGAGTGCGCTGTTGTATCATATTAGACCTAGCCGTACGGATTGTGCTTGGGGGAGGGAACATCCCTTTAGCATCATTTTTCCTACAGTCTAGTCTACGTCTGGTAAACAGCCTAAAAATTGTGGGCAGAGTCCATTCTTTGTGCTCTGCACCAAGTATGAAATCATAGGACTCCATCAAGTCCAGCTGTCAGATGGTAATAGTTTTGGAGCAGCGTCAGGAGCCTGCAGAAATAGGCATTTATTGTTAAAATTGCAACTGCTGCATTGTAAAGTCATAATATTGCTTTAATTTAAGTAATGTGGTTGTTCATTAAGGCTTGTCTCTGAGCAAAGAAAAGCATTGTTCAAATATTGACGTCCCCTAAAACAATAGTTACAGTTTTTTGTACCCAACACCAATTAACGTTAAGTGAGTCATGTGATCTTTTCCAGTATTTCTGTGGCTGTGTTCTCCATTAGAGAATTATTAAAGATTGCCGTGCATTGATTTTTCCATGTCCTAAGCCTCTCTGTATTACTTGGTTTGTTTTCAGTGCATTAGCGATCTGGCGTATAAAAGCAAACCACATATTTGGTGAAACTCTCTTAAAGGGACATGAAACCCAAAATTTTTCTTTCATGATTTAGGTAGAACATAACATTTTAAACCACGTTCAAGTTTACTTTTATTATCAAATTCCCTTTATTTGGTATTTGTTGAAGGAGCAGCAGTGCACTACTGGTTTCTAACTGAACACATTAGTGAGCCAATGACAATCGATATATATATATATATATATATATATATATATATATATTATATATATATATATATATATATATATATATGCAGCCACCAATCAGCAGCTAGAACCTAGGTTCTTTGCTGCTCCTGAGCTTACCTAGATAAAAATTTCAGCAAAGGATAACAAGAGAAGCAAGCAAATTAAATAATATAAGTAAATTGGAAAGTTTTTTTAAAATTGTATTCTCTGTCTAAATCATGAATGTCTTATTATGACTTTACTGTCCCCTTAGTGAAAATTGCCATTGTGGAAAAAGATGCAAGTGAAGCAAATTGGTCGGGTTTGACAAACTTCCTGCTGTCTAATAAGAGACCAAAGGCAGCCTTACAATTTAGTACCAGACTCCTCCCTTGTTTGCCTGAGCCTGTGGGCACAATAATCAAAATTTTGCTGAGCCCGACGTGATTCTCGCAGGGGCTGTTCCTTGCAAAACGTCTCCCATAGAAAGTATTGGAGCTTGCTGGGGAGAGTGAAGTTAGCAGGGGCACAATCAAACTTTTCAGTTTGTAAGAAAAAACAGCGAAGAAGGTGGAAAATGTTTAGAGAATGACTTGCATAATTTCAATAAAATTTTTAATTTTTCTACAAAATACCAGTTTTGCAGAGCAATTTCATTATTATTTTGAATGCAAACAAATCACATTTTTACTGCACATCTTTATTTAATTATTTTATTTAATCATTTTGTATAATTTTTCTAAATTACAATTTTTTTGTGAGTCATATTGTAATGTATGCATTAAAAGGGCATTGTACACCAGATTTTTCTTTGCATAAATGTTTTGTAGATGATCCATTTATATAACCCATCTAGGGTTTTTTTTTGGTTTTTTTAAATGTATAGAATGACTTATATTTAAATAACATTGTGCTGATTTTTAGACTCCTATCCAAGCCCTAACGTATCAGATGTATACTGATGTCTACAGAGTCCTGCTTGCTCCTGTTTGTATAATGGGTCTTTTCATATGCAGGGGAGTGTCTGTTCTTCCTACTTTCTCAGCCCATTTCAGTGGGTGTCCCAGTCTAACCTCATCAAAAGTGCTAAGTTGAAACTTTCTAAGTACGTTTTTAAAAGGTTTTATACTGGATTTATATATCAGTATCTGTGCATATTATTCTTTATAGTAGTGTCTATTACACACAGTTATATGAAAATTGTTGTGTACACTGTCCCTTTTAAGGGTGAGAAAGGTAAAAATTGAAATGTGCATTTAAATTTGAAATAAAAGCATTTTTGCAATATAATTTCACTAGCAAAAAATGCTTCTAGTAAAAGATATTACTGTTTTTCCGCAGCATACGCACATATCTTATGATGACCCATGCGCCAGTATTCAAACGCTACACCTTTGCAGAGAGCCGGTGGTGGTCTGTATGACACAAATTAAGTCTTCCCAGAAGCAATATATACCCCTGCCAGCTCTTTGAGCAGGTGTGGTGTTTAAATGCTGTGCACGGGCCCTCACAGGATATGAGCGTATGCCTCAGAATAACAGTAATAACTTTTTCTAGAAGCATTTTAGCTAATGGAAGTATATTGCAAAAATGCTTCCATTTCAAACTGAAATGCACTCATACACATTTTATTTTTAACTTTTTTATCCCTTTAAAAGCAGTAAAAAACCCTTTGCGAGATGCACTGTTTTTGCGGTATCTGCATATCTGTAGAGGAGGGTGTTCTGTTGAGAACTCCAATTCCTCGAAAACTCCAATATGATGTCACTTCTGGTGGCTCTTCTATTTCCACTATCTGTTTTTTCCTATCTTGGGGGGCGCCCCGCCGATCCTCTGGCATACACCCCAAGTAAACCTTGGGGAATGATGTTTACAATGGGGGCTTCACCCGCCTTGAACCCCCGAGGCGGAGGAAAAATAGATAGTGAAGATGGACAATTACAGTGCCAATCTGATTGTTTGGGAATCCTGTCAAGTACCAATCAAAAGTGTGGAATCACCGGAAGTGACATCAGATTGGAGTTTTCAATGAATTGGAGTTCTCGATAGAACAATGGCACTGCTGTTACCAGGAAATAGATTAGTTCGGCCTTCTTCAAACCACGGGTCAGGACCTATTACTGGGTCATAACACCATGTTTACAGGATCGTGACGTGTGTGTTTGTTGTAGGAGAGTGTGTGTAGTGTGTGTGTTGTATGAGAGTTTGTGTTGTAGAAGAGTGTGCATGGTGTGTGTGTTATATGAGAGTGTGCATGGTGTGTGTGTTATATGAGAGTGTGCATGGTGTGTGTGTTATATGAGAGTGTGCATGGTGTGTGTGTTATATGAGAGTGTGCATGGTGTGTGTGTTATATGAGAGTGTGCATGGTGTGTGTGTTATATGAGAGTGTGCATGGTTGGTGTGTTATATGAGAGTGTGCATGGTTGGCGTGTTATATGAGAGTGTGCATGGTGTGTGTGTTGTTATGAGAGTGTGCATGGTGGGTGTGTTATATGAGAGTGTGCATGGTGGGTGTGTTATATGAGAGTGTGCATGGTGTGTGTGTTGTTATGAGAGTGTGCATGGTGTGTGTTATATGAGAGTGTGCATGGTGTGTGTGTTATATGAGAGTGTGCATGGTGTGTGTGTTATATGAGAGTGTGCATGGTGTTTGTGTGTTATATGAGAGTGTGCATGGTGTGTGTGTGTTATATGAGAGTGTGCATGGTGTGTGTGTGTTATATGAGAGTGTGCATGGTGTGTGTGTTATGAGAGTGTGCATGGTGTGTGTGTTATGAGAGTGTGCATGGTGTGTGTGTTATGAGAGTGTGCATGGTGTGTGTGTTATGAGAGTGTGCATGGTGTGTGTGTTGTATGAGAGTGTGTGGTGTGTGTGTTGTATGAGAGTGTGTGGTGTGTGTGTTGTATGAGAGTGTGTATGTGTGTGTTGTATGAGAGTGTGTGCGTGTGTGTTGTATGAGAGTGTGTATGTGTGTTGTATGAGAGAGTGTGTGTGTGTGTTTTGTATGAGTGTGTGTGTGTTGTTTGAATATAGTGGTGAAAGACAGCACCTTTACTGATGTCCTGGGGCACAGGAATGGGTGTGTGTGTTTTATGAGAGTGTGTTTGTGTGTTATATGAGAGTGTGCATGGTGTGTGTGTTATGAGAGTGTGCATGGTGTGTGTGTTATGAGAGTGTGCATGGTGTGTGTGTTATGAGAGTGTGCATGGTGTGTGTGTTATGAGAGTGTGCATGGTGTGTGTGTTATGAGAGTGTGCATGGTGTGTGTGTTATGAGAGTGTGCATGGTGTGTGTGTTATGAGAGTGTGCATGGTGTGTGTGTTATGAGAGTGTGCATGGTGTGTGTGTTATGAGAGTGTGCATGGTGTGTGTGTTGTATGAGAGTGTGTGGTGTGTGTGTTGTATGAGAGTGTGTGGTGTGTGTGTTGTATGATAGTGTGTGGTGTGTGTGTTGTATGAGAGTGTGTATGTGTGTTGTATGAGAGTGTGTGCGTGTGTGTTGTATGAGAGTGTGTATGTGTGTTGTATGAGAGAGTGTGTGTGTGTTTTATGGGTGTGTGTGTTTTATGAGAGTGTGTTTGTGTGTTGTATGAGAGTGTGTGCGCGTGTGTTTTGTATGAGTGTGTGTGTGTTGTTTGAATATAGTGGTGAAAGACAGCACCTTTACTGATGTCCTGGGGCACAGGAATGGGTTAGCCAAACCCCAATGTGAAGTCCAAAGAAGTGATTTCTCCAACATAGGTGTGTCCGGTCCACGGCGTCATCCTTACTTGTGGGATATTCTCTTCCCCAACAGGAAATGGCAAAGAGCCCAGCAAAGCTGGTCACATGATCCCTCCTAGGCTCCGCCTACCCCAGTCATTCTCTTTGCCGTTGTACAGGCAACATCTCCACGGAGATGGCTTAGAGTTTTTTAGTGTTTAACTGTAGTTTTTATTATTCAATCAAGAGTTTGTTATTTTGAAATAGTGCTGGTATGTACTATTTACTCAGAAACAGAAAAGAGATGAAGATTTCTGTTTGTATGAGGAAAATGATTTTAGCAACCGTCACTAAAATCCATGGCTGTTCCACACAGGACTGTTGAGAGCAATTAACTTCAGTTGGGGGAACAGTGAGCAGTCTCTTGCTGCTTGAGGTATGACACATTCTAACAAGACGATGTAATGCTGGAAGCTGTCATTTTCCCTATGGGATCCGGTAAGCCATGTTTATTACGATCGTAATTAAGGGCTTCAAAAAGGGCTTATTAAGACTGTAGACTTTTTCTGGGCTAAATCGATTGATTATTAACACATATTTAGCCTTGAGGAATCATTTTATCTGGGTATTTTGATATAATAATATCGGCAGGCACTGTTTTAGACACCTTATTCTTTAGGGGCTTTCCCAAAGCATAGGCAGAGCCTCATTTTCGCGCCGGTGTTGCGCACTTGTTTTTGAGAGGCATGGCATGCAGTCGCATGTGAGAGGAGCTCTGATACTTAGAAAAGACTTTCTGAAGGCGTCATTTGGTATCGTATTCCCCTTGGGGCTTGGTTGGGTCTCAGCAAAGCAGATACCAGGGACTGTAAAGGGGTTAAAGTTCAAAACGGCTCCGGTTCCGTTATTTTAAGGGTTAAAGCTTCCAAATTTGGTGTGCAATACTTTTAAGGCTTTAAGACACTGTGGTGAAAATTTGGTGAATTTTGAACAATTCCTTCATGTTTTTTCGCAATTGCAGTAATAAAGTGTGTTCAGTTTAAAATTTAAAGTGACAGTAACGGTTTTATTTTAAAACGTTTTTTGTACTTTGTTATCAAGTTTATGCCTGTTTAACATGTCTGAACTACCAGATAGACTGTGTTCTGAATGTGGGGAAGCCAGAATTCCTATTCATTTAAATAAATGTGATTTATGTGACAATGACAATGATGCCCAAGATGATTCCTCAAGTGAGGGGAGTAAGCATGGTACTGCATCATTCCCTCCTTCGTCTACACGAGTCTTGCCCACTCAGGAGGCCCCTAGTACATCTAGCGCGCCAATACTCCTTACTATGCAACAATTAACGGCTGTAATGGATAATTCTGTCAAAAACATTTTAGCCAAAATGAACACTTATCAGCGTAAGCGCGACTGCTCTGTTTTAGATACTGAAGAGCATGACGACGCTGATAATAATATTTCTGAAGGGCCCCTAACCCAGTCTGATGGGGCCAGGGAGGTTTTGTCTGAGGGAGAAATTACTGATTCAGGGAACATTTCTCAACAAGCTGAACCTGATGTGATTGCATTTAAATTTAAGTTGGAACATCTCCGCATTCTGCTTAAGGAGGTATTATCCACTCTGGATGATTGTGACAAGTTGGTCATCCCAGAGAAACTATGTAAAATGGACAAGTTCCTAGAGGTGCCGGGGCTCCCAGAAGCTTTCCCTATACCCAAGCGGGTGGCGGACATTGTTAATAAAGAATGGGAAAGGCCCGGTATTCCTTTCGTCCCTCCCCCCATATTTAAAAAATTGTTTCCTATGGTCGACCCCAGAAAGGACTTATGGCAGACAGTCCCTAAGGTCGAGGGAGCGGTTTCCACTTTAAACAAACGCACCACTATACCCATAGAGGATAGTTGTGCTTTCAAAGATCCTATGGATAAAAAATTAGAAGGTTTGCTTAAAAAGATGTTTGTTCAGCAGGGTTACCTTCTACAACCAATTTCATGCATTGTCCCTGTCGCTACAGCCGCATGTTTCTGGTTCGATGAGCTGATAAAGGCGGTCGATAGTGATTCTCCTCCTTTTGAGGAGATTATGGACAGAATCAATGCTCTCAAATTGGCTAATTCTTTCACCCTAGACGCCACTTTGCAATTGGCTAGGTTAGCGGCTAAGAATTCTGGGTTTGCTATTGTGGCGCGCAGAGCGCTTTGGTTGAAATCTTGGTCGGCTGATGCGTCTTCCAAGAACAAGCTACTTAACATTCCTTTCAAGGGGAAAACGCTGTTTGGCCCTGACTTGAAAGAGATTATCTCTGATATCACTGGGGGTAAGGGCCACGCCCTTCCTCAGGATCGGCCTTTCAAGGCAAAAAATAAACCTAATTTTCGTCCCTTTCGTAGAAACGGACCAGCCCAAAGTGCTACGTCCTCTAAGCAAGAGGGTAATTCTTCTCAAGCCAAGCCAGCTTGGAGACCAATGCAAGGCTGGAACAAGGGAAAGCAGGCCAAGAAACCTGCCACTGCTACCAAGACAGCATGAAATGTTGGCCCCCGATCCGGGACCGGATCTGGTGGGGGGCAGACTCTCTCTCTTCGCTCAGGCTTGGGCAAGAGATGTTCTGGATCCTTGGGCGCTAGAAATAGTCTCCCAAGGTTATCTCCTGGAATTCAAGGGACTTCCCCCAAGGGGGAGGTTCCACAGGTCTCAGTTGTCTTCAGACCACATAAAAAGACAGGCATTCTTACATTGTGTAGAAGACCTGTTAAAAATGGGAGTGATTCATCCTGTTCCATTAAGAGAACAAGGGATGGGGTTCTACTCCAATCTGTTTATAGTTCCCAAGAAAGAGGGAACGTTCAGACCAATCTTAGATCTCAAGATCTTAAACAAGTTTCTCAAGGTTCCATCGTTCAAGATGGAAACCATTCGAACAATTCTTCCTTCCATCCAGGAAGGTCAATTCATGACCACGGTGGATTTAAAGGATGCGTATCTACATATTCCTATCCACAAGGAACATCATCGGTTCCTGAGGTTCGCATTCCTGGACAAACATTACCAGTTCGTGGCGCTTCCTTTCGGATTAGCCACTGCTCCAAGGATTTTCACAAAGGTACTAGGGTCCCTTCTAGCTGTGCTAAGACCAAGGGGCATTGCTGTAGTACCTTACTTGGACGACATTCTGATTCAAGCGTCGTCCCTTCCTCAAGCAAAGGCTCACACGGACATTGTCCTGGCCTTTCTCAGATCTCACGGATGGAAAGTGAACGTGGAAAAGAGTTCGCTATCTCCGTCAACAAGGGTTCCCTTCTTGGGAACCATAATAGACTCCTTAGAAATGAGGATTTTTCTGACAGAGGCCAGAAAAACAAAACTTCTAGACTCTTGTCGGATACTTCATTCCGTTCCTCTTCCTTCCATAGCTCAGTGCATGGAAGTGATCGGGTTGATGGTAGCGGCAATGGACATAGTTCCTTTTGCACGCATTCATCTAAGACCATTACAACTGTGCATGCTCAGTCAGTGGAATGGGGACTATACAGACTTGTCTCCGAAGATACAAGTAAATCAGAGGACCAGAGACTCACTCCGTTGGTGGCTGTCCCTGGACAACCTGTCACGAGGGATGACATTCCGCAGACCAGAGTGGGTCATTGTCACGACCGACGCCAGTCTGATGGGCTGGGGCGCGGTCTGGGGATCCCTGAAAGCTCAGGGTCTTTGGTCTCGGGAAGAATCTCTTCTACCGATAAATATTCTGGAACTGAGAGCGATATTCAATGCTCTCAAGGCTTGGCCTCAGCTAGCGAGGGCCAAGTTCATACGGTTTCAATCAGACAACATGACAACTGTTGCGTACATCAACCATCAGGGGGGAACAAGGAGTTCCCTGGCGATGGAAGAAGTGACCAAAATCATTCTATGGGCGGAGTTTCACTCCTGCCACCTGTCTGCTATCCACATCCCAGGAGTGGAAAATTGGGAAGCGGATTTTCTGAGTCGTCAGACATTACATCCGGGGGAGTGGGAACTCCATCCGGAAATCTTTGCCCAAGTCACTCAGCTGTGGGGCATTCCAGACATGGATCTGATGGCCTCTCGTCAGAACTTCAAAGTTCCTTGCTACGGGTCCAGATCCAGGGATCCCAAGGCGGCTCTAGTGGATGCACTAGTAGCACCTTGGACCTTCAAACTAGCTTATGTGTTCCCGCCGTTTCCTCTCATCCCCAGGCTGGTAGCCAGGATCAATCAGGAGAGGGCGTCGGTGATCTTGATAGCTCCTGCGTGGCCACGCAGGACTTGGTATGCAGATCTGGTGAATATGTCATCGGCTCCACCTTGGAAGCTACCTTTGAGACGAGACCTTCTTGTTCAGGGTCCGTTCGAACACCCGAATCTGGTTTCACTCCAGCTGACTGCTTGGAGATTGAACGCTTGATCTTATCGAAGCGAGGGTTCTCAGATCCTGTTATCGATACTCTTGTTCAGGCCAGAAAGCCTGTAACTAGAAAGATTTACCACAAAATTTGGAAAAAATATATCTGTTGGTGTGAATCTAAAGGATTCCCTTGGGACAAGGTTAAGATTCCTAGGATTCTATCCTTCCTTCGAGAAGGATTGGAAAAAGGTTTATCTGCAAGTTCCCTGAAGGGACAGATTTCTGCCTTGTCTGTGTTACTTCACAAAAAGCTGGCCGCTGTGCCAGATGTTCAAGCTTTTGTTCAGGCTCTGGTTAGAATTAAGCCTGTTTACAAACCTTTGACTCCTCCTTGGAGTCTCAATTTAGTTCTTTCAGTTCTTCAGGGGGTTCCGTTTGAACCCTTGCATTCCGTTGATATTAAGTTATTATCTTGGAAAGTTTTGTTTTTAGTTGCAATTTCTTCTGCTAGAAGAGTTTCAGAATTATCTGCTCTGCAGTGTTCTCCTCCTTATCTGGTGTTCCATGCAGATAAGGTGGTTTTACGTACTAAACCTGGTTTTCTTCCAAAAGTTGTTTCTAACAAAAACATTAACCAGGAGATTATCGTACCTTCTCTGTGTCCGAAACCAGTTTCGAAGAAGGAACGTTTGTTGCACAATTTGGATGTTGTTCGCGCTCTAAAATTCTATTTAGATGCTACAAAGGATTTTAGACAAACATCTTCCTTGTTTGTTGTTTATTCCGGTAAAAGGAGAGGTCAAAAAGCAACTTCTACCTCTCTCTCTTTTTGGATTAAAAGCATCATCAGATTGGCTTACGAGACTGCCGGACGGCAGCCTCCCGAAAGAATCACAGCTCATTCCACTAGGGCTGTGGCTTCCACATGGGCCTTCAAGAACGAGGCTTCTGTTGATCAGATATGTAGGGCAGCGACTTGGTCTTCACTGCACACTTTTACCAAATTTTACAAGTTTGATACTTTTGCTTCTTCTGAGGCTATTTTTGGGAGAAAGGTTTTGCAAGCCGTGGTGCCTTCCATTTAGGTGACCTGATTTGCTCCCTCCCTTCATCCGTGTCCTAAAGCTTTGGTATTGGTTCCCACAAGTAAGGATGACGCCGTGGACCGGACACACCTATGTTGGAGAAAACAGAATTTATGTTTACCTGATAAATTACTTTCTCCAACGGTGTGTCCGGTCCACGGCCCGCCCTGGTTTTTTTAATCAGGTCTGATAATTTATTTTCTTTAACTACAGTCACCACGGTACCATATGGTTTCTCCTATGCAAATATTCCTCCTTAACGTCGGTCGAATGACTGGGGTAGGCGGAGCCTAGGAGGGATCATGTGACCAGCTTTGCTGGGCTCTTTGCCATTTCCTGTTGGGGAAGAGAATATCCCACAAGTAAGGATGACGCCGTGGACCGGACACACCGTTGGAGAAAGTAATTTATCAGGTAAACATAAATTCTGTTTTTCCAGCCTCCAGTAAAATTTAAAAGACCTTTATTGTTTCCTTGCAGGGTCCATCATACAAACAACGTTTCAAACCATAACTTGGTTCTTAATCATGTGTGTGTGTTGTATAAGAGTGTGTATGTATTATTACCTTTTACAACACTTTCAAATTCAACTACAAAATTGCAGCTATCTTGATCATTTATTTTGCATTTTTTTCTGCTATACATTTTTATGCCAATACAAATAATGTGCCAATGCACAACAAAATGCTCTATAGACAGTCGGTGATTTTTTTTAATTATTATTATTTTTTGTGTATGTTTTTGAAATGTATAGGTCTTTGCCTCTTTGTTTACTGCACAGATAATCTGTAAAAAAATAAATAAATAACTCACTGCCTCTTGGAGTTATGGTCCCATTATGAACCTATGGTCAAAAACATTTTGTAATGGACTTTGTTTCCATGAAAATGTTATTTTAAGTGTTGAGGCTCCGGTCAGCAAGTCTCACAGATCCTTACTAAATTAAACCACTAGGAAGGTCTTGATGGGTTCAGTGAATCCAAAATCATCCTCATTTGCACCTGCTTTGTATTATGTAACGTTCTATTTTAAAGGGACATTAAACACTAAATACATGCTAGATAGAATGATGCATTCAAAGAAAAGATTAGTCCATGACTAACATGTAGATGTATTTTTTAAAGTTTCATTAGTTGTTTAAAAAGTGACAAAATAAGTGTAAAGTTTTAGTGTCTATAAAACACTGGGAGCTGCCATGTTGTAACTTGTGTTACCTTCTCTGCTGTGGCCAATTATGGACAGTTATACATAGGTCATTAGAGTGTGCAGCCAATGGTTGTGCTGGATTTAACAGTGTTCTGCACTTCCATTTCTAACAGGAACTGAAAAGCTCACAATTTTAGAATGGAATTACAAGCAAAGAGGATAAAATAAATAAAGTATATTGCAGAGTTGTTTTATATATACAATTTATCATTTTATATTTCCATCTCAAAGTGTTTAATGTCCCTTTAAGTAAAGTGATCAGTGATGCTAGAAATCATTTGTGCATGCTGTCCTCTTGCATAGCTAGAGTGGCCCTTAAATAGCTAGAGTCTCCCCTGTCTAATTAGAGTGACCCCTCCAGAGTGTCCCTTGCCTAGCTAGAGTGCCTGGGTTATTGTGCTTAGTACCAACATTAAAATGCGCTTAATCACCAAGTCATTCTCATTTAGGGCTCAGTAGTGATGAGTCTTAACCCACTTTTTGGTAGTTTTGTGCTCCATATTGTTTTACGTGGGGTTTGAAAAGGACAAGTTCTTGCTGCTTTGTGTAAATCTACCTGTAATGATAAAAAACTAATTGTGAGGTGTATCACTGTGCACCAATATAGCAGTGAGAGTTCTGCTTATCACCAATGAGCTGTCAGTCTATAAGGTCCATTTGTACACAAGCATGCACTTCCTGTTGGCATCAAAATATACAACGGAAATCTAACCCTTTTACGTGCCAAAAATATATACATTTTTATAAATTAAAGGGATCTGAAACACAAAAATGTTCGTTTGTGATTCAGACAGAGCATACAAAAAAATGGATAACATTCTTGCAAAACTGCTGCCATATAGTTCTTCAAACACGGTCACACGCCTGAGCTTTTTAACAAAAGATACCAAGGAAACAAAGAAAATTTGATAATAAAAGTAAATTAGAAAGTTTTTTAAAAATACATGCTCTATCTGAATCATAAAAAACAATTTTGGGTTTATGTCCCTTTAACCCCTTTGATGCGCATGACAAGCCCTTCTCTCTCACTACAGGCCGGGGATTGTTGGTGGCCTAGTGGGCGGCACTCCCAAGCTTCGTGTCGTCACCTTGTACGCAAGTAACATACATATTAGTAACGGCATGTACATATTATTAACTTGCATATTGGTAACATGTACTTGTTAAAAATGAATATTCATGTATACTACACTAGTGGGCGCTAGCTGCTGATTGGTGTCTCCTGTGATTGGCTAACTAGATGTGTTCATCTAGCTGCCAGTAGAGCAATGCTGTCCCTTCAGCAAAGGATAACAAGAGAATGAAGCAAATTTGATAATAGAAGTAAATTGGAAAGTTGTTTAAAATTGTATGTTTTATCTGAATCATGAAAAAAAACCCTGTCCCTTTAAGAGCATGTACATATTAATAACGTACATATTAATAATCATAAACATAATAATAGCATGTATATATAAATAAAGTCCTTGCATGGTTTGTTACCTGGATAACAGGGAGGTAATTATAGATGTGGCCGGACTGTTAGCCGACGGACATTTGGCCGACGGATAATAGTCAGACAGACAAGTGGCTGTCAGATAACAGTTCGACCACGATATTGGTAGATATGAAATGAGGAAAAAGGAAGCTGAGTCCTGAGGTCAGTAATGGAGTTTATTGCAATGCAGGCTTACAACAAGTTAGGTGAGCTCCATCTAACGCGTTTTGCGCATGAACACATGCGCTTCATCAGAGATATCAGTCTCTGCTGGTCGGGATCAATATAAGGATGTGAGCGGCCAATCAAGATCATTCAGATCATTAACTCTTGTGATGCACGATATTGTCTAAAATAGATAGAGTATTGGTCACTCCCAAGTTAATAACATTGACCCCGTTCTGCAAGAGACCGATGGAACAGAATTTATAACAAACAAATTTCTAAATGCTTTGTACTTAATAATACATGATATTTTACACATATATATGCATACATACAATTCAGCCATTGCGGTACTGATACCGGTTACAGAAAGTGGGGACATTTTTTGTGTGCTAGCTAGATACTGGGTATAAGCCAGGATGAACCAGGATCAATATGTTTGTACATCTAGACAGGGTGTGTTGGAATGAAGTAACAAGACAATTTTTAGTTAACTTCAGTTAGGTTTAAACCCCTTGGTCTGAGCTTGTGCTCTTTCTAGACACAGTAGGGCTTTTGATGATCCTTTCTAGGTCCCCAGCTGGTTGTATGTGATGTCCATTAGTTAAAATTATTAATAACATACTATACTATACATGCTATAGTCCCCTATGTTGGAGTGTATTTAAACTTGTATTTTTCTCTCTGCCTCCTTATAAATAAGCAAAAAGGAAGTGGTACTCTTTGCTAATTTAATGTACCCCTACATAGTGTAAAACTAGTGAGTGTATGTCACTTTGTTCGACACTTGGATAAGTAAATATCAATATGGTGTACCTCTAGGATTGTTATAAGAAAAACAAACAAAGAGAGGAGATGGTACTCCATATTGGTTAAGGGGAAGCTGACGTGAGTTATCTGCCCTACCAGCTGTAGGGTGGCTACTCTGAACTAAAGAAGGAAAGGGGAAAATAGCAAATATAGGAGCTTAATAAGAACATTTGGAAATTAAACTAAAAGCAAGAATATATTTCTCTCTTTCTTTAGGTATTTGGGAAAAGGGCCGGTCTGGCTTGGATAGGCTTACTTAGGGGTTGTTATATAACCTTTGGTGGATCTTTTTTATATTGATGTATGGATATGTCTGTCTTTTGTTGTCTTCTTTTATGTGGGGGTTTTTTGGACTCATGGCACTGGTTTATGTGTGTGGGAGGAATATATATTAATAACGTACATATTAATAATCATAAACATAATAATAGCATGTATATATAAATAAAGTCCTTGCATGGTTTGTTACCTGGATAACAGGGAGGTAATTATAGATGTGGCCGGACTGTTAGCCGACGGACATTTGGCCGACGGATAATAGTCAGACAGACAAGTGGCTGTCAGATAACAGTCCGACCACGATATTGGTAGATAGATAGATTTGATAGATAGATAAATAGATGCACTAGATAGATAGATAAATTCGATAGATAGATTTGATCAATAGATAATTTCACAGACACAGAATTACAAGACGTGCGGGCTTGGACCCATGGTTAGGTTCCCAGAGGCGGTTGCGGTGCCCGAGAATCTGATTAGAACAGAGCACTCTGGAGCGTATCTGCCCTCGGCCGAACTCGGAACATGCTTCGGCATTCTGTCTGTCGGCCAAATGTCAGTCAGCATTTTGTCAGAGCACCAATTATAGAATATCTGACCACATAGATCACTATCAGCTGCCTATTGTCTCATTCATTTTTATATTAAACCATTTATAGTTTTGTAGAATTAGAGATTTATTTTCAGCAAATTCTGCTATCATTTAAAATACATAGGAACATAAACGGGTTTTAAGAAATTGTGTGAAACTACAGAAGTAAAGTTTGTGTTGGAGTCATTTTATACTCTGCCTTTTACTGGAGAGCTCTGAGGAAAGTTGCTACTTAGGTATCTAGAGCTCGCTTAACTTAAAGGGACATATTAATGTAACATTCCAATGCTCTAATGTGTTAGAACATTTTATTATTTAACAAATGCCCATAAAGGGGTTAAAACCACTGTTTAAGTCACATGTAAATTGCTACTCCTGAGCAGGACACAGTCTGCAAGCCAATCAGGAGCAACATACACATGTAGCCACCAATCACTGTCCTGGTTAGAGATTTAACTATGTGTTTATCCTCCTTGCAGAGGGGTTGAGCACATAAGCAGTAATAATATTAGAATATTTTATTATTGCATTATTATGTTCCTTTATTGCTACTTAGCATTACAAGACTGTTTATGTCTAATAACGCCACATTCAATTTCTGGTGAGTGCTGTGCGTTCAGACATTTAACTGAGCTTAATTTTTAATGGAAAAAATATATTTAACATTTTTTCTGTTTTAGATTTATGACTGATGCAGCTCGTCGGGAACAAGAAACTTTGAAGAAAAAAATTCAGCCCAAACTGTCATTGACATTGTCAGGTTCTGTGTCCCGGGGGAATGTTTCCACACCACCACGGCATGGCAGCGGTAGTCTCACCCCACCGGTCACCCCTCCAATCACCCCATCTTCCTCTTTCCGAAGTAGCACCCCCACAGGTAAGTGACAATTGCTATTCTCATCCTATTAAATTAGAGTCATAGATGCTTGTGAGGTTGCCACATTAAGCATCTCTTCACCTATATTTTCTATGGATTAATTTGTGTCTGGGTGATGCTGCCATAGACATCTATAGCTGAATGAAGTGCCCAATACATTATATTTTGCTTATAAAAAGAGAAGAGCTTACAAAGTAGAACATCAATTACAACCCCAACAACTTCAGGAAATTTGCTTGAAATAGGGAATATATAAAGGTTTGTAAGTATAAGACACTTGCGTGTCTCTTTTGTTTTGGGAAAAAAGTCTTGCTGGATAGAACGGGGTCTTGGAGACTTTACAGACATCAGTGAGAAGCACCTCAGGGGCGTGGTCTGGGTTTGTCACCTACATTACATTATTGCACATATGTGAAGAAGTTATCAATAATGCTGGGTCCTTAATAAGAAGATATAATGAGTGGTAAGACTAAATAATGCTTAATTGAGCTCAGGGAATTGAGAATGAAAAGCTTCTAAACATGTAACAAAGGGTTAGGAGGTGTAGATGCACCCAGAACTATTTAGATTTTTTTTAAATGTATGAATCGGACAATAGGGGAGGAGGCTGCGTCCTTCAGAGCTGACAGGTTATGCACTTAACTAGCTCATACTTTTTAAAACAATGTGAAAATGATGCATTAAAGGCACATTATAGCCAAAAATAAAATCCACATTAGAATATTTCAGTTTTGATTAAAAGCATTGTAGCAATAGACGTATTACAGAATGTATCTAGTGAATAGTATTGCTGTTTTAGTAATAACTGTAATGTGCATAAAACATGCAGCACATTCATCTTCGCCAACTTCACAAATGCTACCAGCACTTCCCTGAGCAGTCTGTGGCTCATGCAACTCTGATGTATGCTTAAAGGTTTTAAACATATTTTCTTTCATGATTTGTATAGAACATACCATTTTAAACAACTTTCCAATTTACTTCCATTATCTCATTTGCTTTGTTCTCTTGTTATCCTTTGCTGAAGGAACAGCATTGCACTACTGGCAGCAATATAAGCACATCCAGTCAGCCAATCACAAGAGACAAATGTGTGCAGGCACCAATTAGTAACAGCTCCCACTAGTGTAGGATGTGTGCGTATTATTTTTCAACAAGGGATACCAAGAGAGGAAAACACTCCATCTCTATGATTTATAGGTTATTAACCGCACACAGCGCTAAATAAACAATGAAAGACTTATTTCTTAAAGGGATAGTCTACAATATAATTTTTATTGTTTTAAAAGATACATAATTACACATTCCCCAGTTTTGCATAACCAACACAGTTATATTAACCCCTTAACGACACACGTCGTACACGGTACGTCTTGCACAAACTGGTCCTTAAAGACCAGCGACGTACCCTGTACGACGTTGGGGTTGAAAGCGACTGGAAGCGATCCTGATCGCTTCCAGCCGCTTTCCGGTTATTGCAGTGATGCCTCGATATCGAGGCATCACTGCAATAACATTTTTCCCCATCCGATCCAGAGAGAGCCACTCTGTGGCTCTCTCGGCACCGGACATCGATGGCCGCAATCGTTGGTGGGTGGGCAGCCATCGATGTATTGCTGAGTGCAGAGGTGGGCGGGATCGCTGGGGGGCACGCACGGACGCGCGCATGCACAGGGGAGGCGGGCGGGCGGTCACGTGCACGGGGAGGGAGCGGGTGGGAACCATTACACTATAGAACAGAGTTTGTGGAATAAAATTGTTTGGGGAATAAAAAAATAAAAACTTTAACGCTATAATCTAAGTGATCTGGGAGGGGGTGGGGGTTTAGTCTTGGGGGGGGGGAGCTACGCTACAGAAAAGTGGGGAAAAAAATATATATTTTTTTGTAAACTGGGTACTGGCAGACAGCTGCCAGTACCCAAGATGACTCCCAATAATGTAGAGGGGAGGGTTAGAGAGCTGTTTGGGGGGGGGGGGGGAACAGGAAGGTTTGGGGCTAAGGGGGATCCTACTCAGCAGCATATGTAAATATGCTATAAAAAAAAAATTAAAAAAAATGAAAGATACCTTTTTATTTTAGTACTGGCAGACTTTCTGCCAGTACTTAAGATGGCGGGGACAATTGTGGTGTGGGGAGGGAAGAGAGCTGTTTGGGAGGGATCAGGGGGTCTGATGTGTTAGGTGGGAGGCTTATCTCTACACTAAAGCTAAAATTAACCCTGCAAGATCCCTACAAGATCCCTAATTAACCCCTTCACTGCTAGACATAATACACGTGTGATGTGCAGCTGCATTTAGCAGCCTTCTAATTACCAAAAAGCATTGCCAAAGCCATATATGTCTGCTATTTCTGAACAAAGGGGATCCCAGAGAAGCATTTACAACCATTTGTGCCATAATTGCACATGCTGTTTGTAAATAATTTCAGCGAGAAACCTAAAATTGCGAAAAAAATTAAGTTTTTTTTAAATTGGATCACATTTGGCGGTGAAATGGTTGCATGAAGTATACCAAAATGGGCCTAGATCAATACTTTGGGTTGTCTACTACACTAAAGCTAAAATCAACTCTACAAGCTCCCTACATGCTCCCTAATTAACCCCTTCACTGCTGGGCATAAAACACGTGTGGTGCGCAGTGGCATTTAGCAGCCTTCTAATTACCAAAAAGCAACGCCAAAGCCATATATGTCTGCTATTTCTGAACAAAGGGGATCCCAGAGAAGCATTTACAACCATTTATGCCATAATTGCACAAGTTGTTTGTAAATAATTTCTGTGAGAAACCTAAAGTTTGTGAAAAAGTGAACAATGTTTTTTATTTGATCGCATTTGGCGGTGAAATGGTGGCATGAAATATACCAAAATGGGCCTAGATCAATACTTTGGGATGTCTTCTAAAAAAAAATTATATACATGTCAAGGGATATTCAGGTATTCCTGACAGATATCAGGGTTCCAATGTAACTAGCGCTTATTTTGAAAAAAAGTGGTTTTGAAATAGCAAAGTGCTACTTGTATTTATTGCCCTATAACTTACATAAAAAGCAAAGAACATGTTAACATTGGGCATTTCTAAACTCAAGACAAAATTTAGAAACTATTTAGCATGGTTGTTTTTTGGTGGTTGTAGATGTGTAACAGATTTTGGGGGTCAAAGTTAGAAAAAGTGTGTTTTTTTTTCATTTTTTCCTCATATTTTATAATTTTTTTATAGTAAATTATAAGATATAATGAAAATAATGGTATCTTTAGAAAGTCCATTTAGTGGCGAGAAAAACGGTATATAATATGTGTGGGTACAGTAAATGAGTAAGAGGAAAATTACAGCTAAACACAAACACAGCAGAAATGTAAAAATAGCCCTGGTCCTTAAGGGAAAGAAATTGAAAAATGGCCTTGGTCCTTAAGGGGTTAATATACTTTTTACCTCTGTAATTACCTTGTAACTAAGAACCTTCTGACAGCCCCCTGATCACATGACTGTGACTATATAAAATCTTTTGAGTTGCATTCAGTATTGTGTTGTGCTAAATCTTAAATACCTCCCTGGGCGTTAACACAGTGTTATCTATATGGCCCACATGAACTATCAGTCTCTTGTTGTGAAAAGCAATTTAAAAAGCATGTGATAAGAGGCAGCGCTAAAGGGTTTAGAAATTAGCATATGAGCCTACCTAGGTTTAGTTTAAACTAAGAATACCTAGAGAACAAAACAAATTTGATGATAAAAGTAAATTAGAAAGTTGATTAACATTACAAGTCCTATCTGAATAATCGGATGGAGCCTAAAATGGAAAGGAAAAGAGGCGCCACATAGGGTAATATTGCCTGGAGAACCAAACAGATCTGATAGGTGTAACGAAGCCCCTAAGTGTGGCTACTCACAAGACGTAAAGGCACAACCGGAGTGCCTAACAGGATGATATGGGACCCACAGAGTCGCCCGTAAGACTCACAGGAATCCGGAGCATCGTACGTGATGTCACGTGACAGAGCAGTCCAATCAGATGTGTAGTAAAGCCATACAAACGCCAGTGCAGCACAGGAAACTGACAATCAGGCTGGGCATCGGTGTTGGAAAATGTACAGGCACACAAGAGGACGAGAGTGAAAACTTAAAACTAGGAGCAGTAGATTAAAATCCAATGTGTAAACTTTATTGTAATACACAATGTCTCAACAACGCATTTCTCAGCAACACATGCTGTTTCATCAGAAAAGGGGAGAATATTTTACAGTAGAGTGTCCCTTTAAGCTTACTGATTCATGTTTTTAAACCCTAATCATTACTGTATTCCAGGGTATCACGTATAATACACATGCTTTGTCTTAGCATATTTTAAATTAAATTTACCCAAAATCTGCAGCCTATAGACACCTCCATTTATCGTTAGGTTTATAATGTTTGCGTTATAGTTCTTATGACATGGAATGCAATAAAAATGTAATAAAATACATAACATATTCTTATGAGAGAGCAGAAGGTATTTAAAGCATAATTACAGTAGGTTTTAATGACTGATTGACACATTGAAATGTATTACAAATGATCTTCCTATCCTGAATAAAACAGTTATGGTATTTCTGTAGATGGAGTTGTTTCCATGTTTACCAAGAGAGCTGTGGGAGTTATATTTATAGGGATGCGTTTGGCACAAATATCTATTTTTGTTCAGAGAGTGTAGCTGAAGTCTTTTAACACAATTAAAGGGATATTAAAGGGACAGTATAGTGAAAACTTTTTTTTAATTTAGAATCTTTTCATTCTAAAACAATATTTTATCTATTTAAATGGAGATGAAACCTCAAAATATTGTTCATGATTCAAATAGAGTAAACAATTTCTTAACATCCTTCAAATTTGCTTTTATTTTCACATTTGCTTCATTCTCTTGGTATCCTTTTTTGAAGGAGCAGCAATGCACTACTGGGAGCTAGTTGGACACAATGAGTGAGCCAGTTACAAGAGGCATATATGTGCAGCCACTGATCACCAGTTAGGTTGCATTAATATAGTACTAATCTTGAATCTACCTAGGTTTGTTTTTCAACTAAATAGATAAAAGAAATAATTTGGAGAGTTGATTAAAATTGCATCATTAAAGTTAAATTTTTACTTTATTTACCCTTTAACTGTGTGTCTTTTTTCTGTTAAAAAGCCCTTTAATGGTAAAAATTCTTAACCATGCTAAGTAAAGAAAAAAGACTAACATTCGATAAAACAGAAATAAAATGGGTTTAACTAAACAGCTTGCGAGACCGAGGATGAGCATAGCAGTGCATGCTGAAACAACCCAAACAAATGTCCTGCAGGATGATGTTTAAAGGGACGGAAGGCAAAATTAAACTTTCATAATTCAGGTGGAGCATGCAATTTTAAACAACTTTAAACATTGCTTCTGTTATCAAATTTGCTTTGTTCTTTTGGTAACTTTTATGGAAGGCTCACAAGAGCTCAGGAGGGTGCACGTGTCTTTAATACTCTACGGCAGCAGTGTTTTGCAACATTATTTGTAGCTTTGTTATACAATGTTGCAAAACACTGCTGCCATAGATTAAATAAAATCTCTATCTGAATCATGAACGTTTCATTTTGTTTTTCTTATCCCTTTAACAAAGTAGCAAATACGTAGTGTGCAGTTCTCCTTTAATGCAGAGCATTCTAAATAAATGTCAATAAGTCCCTTTTGTTTTGCATAGCAGGAAGTAACTTTACTTTTGTTGGTGTTTTTATTGTTCCAATAAATGTCTACAACAATGTGACTTAGAAGACACACGAATTCCCAGTGTTAAACAAGAAGGTATTTCCTTAGCGTGCAGGTGCAGATTGCTGGTGGAGGAGAGTGTAGCTGAAGTGAAATGTATTTGCTTTGTCTTTTAACACAATTAAAGGGATATTAAAGGGACAGCATAGTCAAAATTAAAAAGTTCATTATTCAGATAGAGCAGGCAATTTTAAACAATTATCTACTTTACTTACAACTATCAAATGTTCTTTGATCTCTTAGTATCCTTTGTTAAAGAGTAGGCCTAGGTAGTCTGATAGACGCATATGAATGAACACGTCTTTAGCAGTCCATAGCAGCAGTTACTGTAGACATTGTTGCAAACGCTGCTGCCAGATTGCTAAAGACACGTGCATGCTCCTGAGCTCACCTAGGATTGCTCTTTAATCAAGTATAGCAGGAGAATTAAGCAAATTGGATGGTTTTTTTAACTTCATTCTACAGCGTAACAATTTAAGTTTAAAGGGCTATAAAACACAAGCATTTTCTTGTGATTCAGACATAGCATAATGTTTTAAAAACGTTTCCAAGTGACTTCCATTATCAAATTTGCTTTGTTCCCATGATATTCTGTGTTGAAGCGATATCTAGAGCACTATATGGCAGGAAATAGCGCTGCCATCTAGTGCTCTTGCAAATGGATAACATTCTTGAAAAACTGCTGACCTATTGTGCTCCAAAAATTGGGCCCGCTCCTAAGCTTATGTCCCTGCTTTTCAACAAAAGATACCATGAGAATGAAGAACAGTTGATACTAGGGGGCAGATTTTAACAAATGGCGGGCGGACATGATTCCCTGTAGCGAATCCGCCTGACATCAATAAATGCCAACAGCATACGCTCGTGCGGAATGAGCAGCATACGCTGCTTAATAAATCGGGCCCCTAGAAGTAAATTAGAAAGTTCTTTAGAATTGCATGCTCTATCTGAATTAGGAAATACAGTTTTTGGGGTTTCCTATCCCTTTAATTTTTACTATATTGTGCCTTTAATATAATTTTATATATGTAAAAACATTTTGTTACCTAAAATTGTACTGATGTGCCGTTTAGGGACACACCCTTTGAAAAGCCTCTCCAGTGGTATTAATTATTTTGCCTTTGCTGTTGTTAATTAGGGATAGATACAAATGCACATATCAAACAATCACTGTGCATTTTTTTTTGTCAGGATTTTATTTTCAATTTCAAAGGAATATACATTCCAACCTCTCTAGAGGTAGTTACAAAATACAATTTTGAGATTTAAATGACAGGAA
Source organism: Bombina bombina (assembly GCF_027579735.1). Taxonomy (NCBI): domain Eukaryota; kingdom Metazoa; phylum Chordata; class Amphibia; order Anura; family Bombinatoridae; genus Bombina; species Bombina bombina. The sequence continues at coordinate 366,324,720 of NC_069503.1, read as the reverse complement.
AAGCAATAATAATAATGATCATCATATATGTTGCATTGTAAGGTTTGTTTTGCTGTGCGTAATTAAACCTTTTACGGGTAATAACTGTTAGTTTAATGTTTCTTTACTATAACACGTTCAGCAAACCTTTAAAATTTATGATCATATTAACAATAAGAAAATTGTAAACATTGTGAAATTGTTAAATAGCTAATGTCATTTTTACATACACTTACTAAATACAAAACAATGAGAGAATGAAAACATTTTCCTACAACTGGACTCAAAATTTAGAAGCCTAATATTTTTACATTTTTCATGATGTATTTTCTAGCTGCACAGTAGTTTAAGACATCAGCAGACATTATGTGATAACAGGTTTTGTGCTCTGTGTTTCCCTAGTATACATAGGTAAGGCGTGCTTATGCTTCAAGTGCCATTTTTGACATTGGTTGTATTGTCATTGGTCCAAACATATTCATGTATATGATGCTTACCGTCTTAGCCAATCCATGTGTGCGAAAAAAATGTGTGACAATCTTTCTTAAAAGTTTTTCTTTGTGCAAACAAAGGTGTTTGTAGTTAAAGGGACAGTTTACTCAAAAAATGTCTCCTCTTTAATTTGTTCCCAATGATCCACTTTAGCTGCTGGGGTGTATTCAATTGTTTACAAGTAGCTCCTTTACCCTTACTTTAGCATTTGAAATAGTTTATTTAGCCTGTGGGATCCCCACCTATTCTGAAAGTTTCTGACCTTAGGGCCAAGCTATAGATTAGCTGTGTAAACACAGCCAGCAGAATAAATTACACTCCCAGTGGGGTATAGAAGAGATAAGGTAATAAAATGTTAAATTTTCAATTTTTCTCTCCAAGTATTGGTCTTTGCTTTACAGTCAGATATAAGATAAAGAAGCATTTATATGTACTCAATGTGATAAAGTAATACGATCTGATTATACCTACAAGCTCAACCCATTTTATTAGGTTGTGGCTTCAAAACACAAAATCAGCTAAATAATATACACAAATAAGCCTTAAAAAAGCAAATCTCATACATTTTATACACTGTAGCTAGTAAAAAAAAGTAATTGGAATTCAAAATATATACGTCCCTTTATGTTTTATTAGTTACTCTATTATTAATCTTATATTTTTATCGCTTATAGCTTTTATAGGAATAACTGGAAAATTTGAAATTAATTCATTTTTTACAATCGGCATTCCAGTTGATCCTAAATAAATGTGGTTGAGGTCAGTGCTATTTGCTAGATTATTTGTTATTTTCTGGATTTTATGCAGTATGTTCAGTAATTAGTAGGGGTTCCACATACTTTTAACCACATAGTTATGTATGTATATACAGTGTGTGTGTGTGTGTGTATGTGTGTATATCTATGTGTGTATATATATATATATATATATATATGTGTGTGTGTGTATATATATATATATATATATATATATATTTCTTTTTTAAGACACAATGAGTCCACAGATCATCTTAATTACTAATGGAATATTCACCTCCTGGTCAGCAGGAGGAGGCAAAGAGCACCACAGCAGAGCTCTTAAATAGCTCCTCCCCTCCCTCCCACTCCAGTCATTCTCTTTGCCTACGTTAGTGATAGGAAGAGGTAAATTGAGGTGTTAGATTAGATTCTTCAATCAAGAGTTTATTATTTTTAAAGTAGTGCCAGAGTGTGCTGCTTTGTTCTAGGGTGTAGCTGTAGTCCATATCAGTCTCTTCAGTAGAACTTTTGGTGGCTTTACAGCAATGGGAACTTGTGGGACATAATTTTCAGTGCACCTCCCATACATTTATGCTGCCCTAACCCTGATAGCCTAATCAAGATTACTCAGGCTTTATCTTTCGCCACAGGGCTATGGGAGGGAGAGGACCTCTTAAACTTGCTGGACTGCTGTCGGGCAGAGTTCAAGGTAAGTGCTGACTTTTTTATCAGGGTCCATAATATAGATCGCAGAGAAGTGGAGCACTTTAATTGTTATGAGAACGAACTTCTACATTTAAAAGAAGGGAAATTCTGTGACAGCAACTTATTTGCAGGCACTGGGGCTAAGGAGATTGCTTTTAACTTTGGAGACTTTTCCTTGGGCTGAGGTAAAAGACTCAGTGGGAAGGGGATATTTTATTTGCACAGTATTTGGGCTAAACTTCAGGCGAATAGTTTTCCTCCTTCAGGGAGGCAGTAGCCACATTTATCTCCAGGTTATGAAGGCTCAGTTAGTTTGGTTCCCGGTGGCGCAGTTGTTATAACTTAATGGCGACCAGGAGCTTCATGTTGGTTATGCCCACGATGGGCGGAGCTTGTGCTCTTTCTATAACGCTGCTCCGGTATCAGAGTCTGTTTAACACTGGGGAACAGTTTTTCCTCCTACAGGGAGGCAGTAGCCACAGTTGCCCCCACTTAGGAAGGCTCAGTTAGCTTAGCTCCCGGTGGCGCAGTTGTTATAACTTAATGGCGACCGGGAGCTACATGTTGGTTACGCCCACGATGGGCGGAGCTTCGTGTGACGCCAGTTCTTTTGGACTGCACGCTCTTCTCTATTGCTGCTCCAGCAACGGAGCCTGTTTAACACTGAGGTTGTGTTTTTTTTGTTAAATGGGACCACGCAGCGTTACATGTGGTGCGGTCCTGCAAAGGGGGCAATAGAAGAAAATAATCCAACTAAAGAGGGTTGCTCTCTAGCTTTATATTGTGCAGGAGTTATTCACAATCAACTGTTACAACAAGAGTTACTGTTAAACACTGTCCGGATTTTATTGTAGAACATATGTTCCGGTCTTTTTTCTTTAAAGCAGTTAGGCTTTTTTTGTTATCTGTCGTTATGCACCCAAATAGAATATATTTTTGGGTATTAGAGAGGCAGATGGGCACTTCAACAGGGTTTACCTGAAGGGTAATAAGGTTCTACAGTGACTATGTACGAAAAATAAAATTTTAAATTTTAAAGAGACAGTAACATTTTTCATGTAATAATTTTTATTAAAAAATTGCCTTCTAAGACTCTTGCAGTTCAGGAGTTTGACAAATGTTAAACTATGATTCAATTTATCCTATTGCATCGAATATAGCCCACATGCAGTGCTCTGCGCTTCCTTGTTTACTCCACCCAGAGTTACTCTGCATTTCATGCATGATATGTTTCTCCTGCAAAACATGCATGATATGTTTTTTCTTGCAAAACTGTACTAGATATGTTTTTCCTGCAAGACTGTACTAGAGGACATTTTTTCAATCATTAAGGATGATTGATTCAGTAGTGCTATTCTGAATGTATATTCCTTATATTCTGTAAGGGGAAGATACTTCGATAGTATCTAGGGGTGAATTCTCAGAATCAGATGGACTGTTATCTTTATCTGATCCTGGGGTTGTTCGCTTTCACTTTTTAACTGGAAATTCTCCATGTTGTTAATTAAGGAGGTTTGGGCTACCCCGGACAATTCTGTCTCTACAATTTCTATACCCTCTCAGGATAGAGATTTTAGAGTTTTTTTTTTCAAAATGATGCCTGTTCACCAAGTTACAATGTCAACCTGCTGGTACATTGCTACCATCTCTAGTGCGGCGTCATATTGGTTTGAGGCGTGGTCTGACACTATTAGGGCAGACATTCCTCTGGATGGGATCCAGAATAGGGTAAATGTTCTTAAATTGGCTAATTCCCTTTGTACGGAGGGTTTTTTCCTTCTACCCCGCAGAACCTTATGGTTATTGCCTTAGTCTGCGGATGTTTCCCCTATGTCTAAGCTTCTAGCTATCCTTTCAAGGGAGTGACCTTATTTGGTCTTGGTCAGTCTGAGATTATCTCGGGAAGTTAGGGTCATTTTATTCCCCAGGAGAGGAACAATCAAGAAGAACGACAGAGCGATTTTAGCTCCTTTAGTAATTTTAAGGGAAATTTTCTCTGTTCCACCTTCAAGCAGGAACGCTCTAAACTTCGATGGAGACTCAATCTTGGAATAATGGAAAATAATCCAAGAAGTCTGCTATTGAATCAGTCAGCATGAAGGGCCTGCCCCGGTCCGGGATCGGATCTTGGAGGGGACAGACTTCCTTTATCACTTGGTCCTGTGTTCGAGATGTTAAGGATTCCTGGGCAATAGAAATAGTGTCCCAGGGATACAATCTAGAGGTCAAAAGTTTTCCTCCTACAGGCTGGTTCTGCTTTCAAGATTATATGCAGACCAGAAAAATGTGAGACCTTCTTACACTGTGTAGGACATCTTTTCAACATGGGAGTGTTTGTTCTTGTTCCAATTCAGGAACAGGGTCTGAGATTTCTTTCCTATCTGTACGTGGTTCTCTTAGAAGAAGGGAACCTTCAGGCCACTTTTAGAGACCTGGTGTTGTAGATCAGTTGGTTAACGCCCTGTCTACAAAAACTTGTTTGAGATAGGAGGAGCTATTTAATCCCGGCAGGGTTGATACAGCCATTGGGGTACTTTTATAGTACCGTCTTCATGATGGAAACTATTCGTTCAATCTCCCTTTGATCCAAGAGGGGCAATTTATGACAACTGTTATAGGACGCATACCTGCATATTCCTATTTGCAGGGTTCATTGCAAGTTCCTAAAGGTTTGCCTTTCTGGAAAAAACTTTCTGTTCGTGGTTATTTCCTTTGGTCTTGAACAGTTCCCAGAATTTCACAAGACAAGAGTCAGGAAATAGGTTCTGGGATCGCTTTTGGCGGTGCTTCGGTTGTGGGGCATTGCATTGGCGCTCCATCAGGACGACATCCTAGTCTAGGAGCCATCCTTACAACAAGCTAGATCCCACACGGACTTGGTGGTATTTTTCCTGTAATTCACAAGTGGAAAGTAAAATTTGGGAAAGGAGTTCCTTAGTACCAAATACAAGGGTACCTTTCTGAGGAAACATATTAGCTTTCCTATCAATGATGATTTTTCTGACAGGAGTCAGGAAATCAAAGATTTTCTATACTTGTCTAGCCCTTCTGTCCTCTCCTAGGCTGTCAGTGGCCTAGTGCATTAAGGTAATCGGGCTAATGGTGGCGACAATGGACATCATCCCGTTTTGCTTGTTTGCATCTCAGGCCTCTGCAGTTAAGCATGCTCAGACAATGGAAAGGAGATTATGCAGACTTGTCTTCTCGAATAACTCTGGAGCAGGAGACAAGGGACTCTCTTCAATGGTGATGTCTCTGGATCATCTCTCCCAGGGAACCTGCTTTCACAGTCCATCTTGGTTGATTGTGACAACAGACGCCAGCCTTCTGGGGTGGGGAGCATTATGGGACTCCCTAAAGGCTCGGGCGTTTGGACTCAGTCAGAGTCTGTTATTCCTATAAACATTCTAGAACTGAGAGCAATCTTCAATACTCTTCCGGCCTAGCCCCTGCTAGCCTCTCTACTGTTTTTCAGGTTCCAGTCGGACAACATAAATTCAGTGGCTTACATCAATCATCAGGGAGGAATGAGGAGTTCCTTAGAGATGACAGAGGTAACCAAAAATAGATTAGTGATTGGAGGCTCTCTTGTTGTCTTTCGGCGATCCATATCCCAGGGGTGGACATCCGGAAGTGTTCTCCAATCTGGTTCTCAAGTGGGCTCAGCCGATCTCATGGCATCCCGAGAATGCCAAGCTACCGAGATACGGGTTGAGGTCCAGGGACCCCCAGACGGAACTGATAGATGTTCTGGCGGTTTCCTTGGACCTTCAGTCTAGCATAGCTATTTCCTCTGTTTGCTCTTCTTCCTCGGGTAATGGCTCAAATCAAACAGGAGAGGTCTTCGGTGATCCTCATAGCACCGGCCTGGCCTCGCAGGATTTGGTATGCGGATCTGGTGGAGATGGCATCTCTGCCTCCTTGGAGACTCCCGTTGAGGAAGGAGATTCTGATTCGGGGCCCCTTCATTCTCCCAAATCTATTTTCTCTGAAGCTGACTGCTTGAAGATTGTTCGCTTAATTTTTTTCCAAGCAGGAATTTTCTGATTCGGTCATAGAGACCATGATTCAGGCTCGTAAGCCTGTAACTAGAAGAATTTACCATAAGATTTGGCATAAATATCTCTATTAGTGCGAATCCAAGGGCTACTCATGGAGTAGAGTTAGGATTCCTAGAATTTTGTCTCTTCTCCAAGAGGGTTTGGAGAAGGGTTTTATCGACGAGCTCCCTAAAGGGTCAAATCTCGGCCTTATCTATTTTGTTACACAAACGTCTGGCGGATGTCCCAGATATACAATCTTTTAGTCAGGCCCTGGACAGGATCAGGCCTGTGTTCAAACCAGTTACTCCTCCATGGAGTCTTTATTTAGTTCTCAAAGTTCTTCAAGGGGTTCAGTTTGAGACTATGCATTTCTTAGATATTAAGTTGTTATCTTGAAAAGTTTTATTTCTTGTTGCTATTTCTTCAGCTCGAAAAGTGTCTGAACTCTCGGCATTGCAACACGCTTCGCCTTACCTTATTTTCCATTCAGATAAGGTAGTTTTAGGTACTAACCTAGGTTTCCTTCCTAAGGTTGTTTCTGATCGGAACATTAATCAGGTTCCTTCCTTGTGTCCTAATCATTCTTCTCAGAAGGAAAGACTTCTGTGCAATTTGGACGTGGTCCATGCTTTAAAGTTTTTCTTACAGGCGACTAAGGACTTTCGTCAGTCTTCTTCTTTGTTTGTGTTTTTTCTCAGAAAAATGTAAGGGACAGAAAGCTACGGCTACTTCTCTTTCTTTTTGGCTGAAGAGTATCATACGTTATGCATATAAGACTGCTGGACAACAGCCTCCCGAGTGAGTTACGACTCATTCCACTAGGGCTGTTGCTTCCTCTTGGGCATCCAAAAATGAAGCTTCTGTGGATCAGATTTGCAAGGCTACAACTTCCTCTCTTCACACTTTTTCAAAGTTCTACAAATTTGTCACTTTTGCCTCGGCTGAGGCTGCTTTTGGGAGTTAGGTTCTTCAAGCAGTGGTGCCTGTCTTGTCCCCCCGTATCATCGGTGTACTCTAGCTTGGGTATTGAATCCTATTAGTAATTAAGATGATCCGTGGACTCATCGTGTCTTAAAAAAGAAAAGAAAATTTATGCTTACCTGATAAATGTATTTCTTTTTTGACACGATGAGTCCACGGCCCGCCCTGTTCTTTTAGACAGGTTGTGGATTATTGTAAGCTTCAGACACCTCTGCACCTTGGCTTTTCCTTTCTCTTCCTAACTTCGGTCAAATGACTGGAGTGGGAGGGAGGGGAGGAGCTATTTAACAGCTCTGCTGTGGTGTTCTTTGCCTCCTCCTGCTGAACAGGAGGTGAATATCCCATTAGTAATTAAGATGATCCGTGGACTCATTGTGTCAAAAAAGAAATACATTTTTCAGGTAAGCATACATTTTCTTATATATATATATATATATATATATATATATATATATATATATATATATATATGTGTGTATATATATATATATATATATATATATATTTATATAAAAATGCTAATTTACGTCAGCGTTCAGCTTCATGCCCTGGTCTATGACCTGTGAAGGACTGGCTTTTGAACTATGAATGGAATAATTGAACAAGCTTGCACCAGACATGCTAAGCCCTATGGATTGGAAAGTCTTATCCCACATCATTGCCCTTAGACACCAATGCAGTTTCGTCTTTTCATATCTGAATAAATTTGTCGTAAATTCATCTTTTTGGCCTGAAAGAATCACTTCAAATCATACTCCTTTTGAGTCTTGGCGGTTTCATGAGCCATATATAATGACTTTCATATTCCAATGAAAACATTTCTTTTCCTGCAGAATGATTAGGATTTGGAAATTGTTAATCATCTGCAGATATTTTAGAAGCCCCCCAAGCAATATTGCCATAAATGTATATTTTTTTATGAGCAAGACCCACAGTGAACTGTTTTATCATTTAATGTAGCATAGGTAGGAAAATGTTATAAGTGCTAATATTTTTGGTCAATCACGGGTATAATGAAGACAGAAAGAACAACATAAAAGGGATAGAAAGGTCAAAATTTGACTGTGCATGGGCACATTTCAGTGTGAAATAGAAGCATTTTTGCAATACACTTCCATTAGTAAAAATGCTTCTAGTAATAGTTATTAAAGTTGTTCTGTGGCACACGCAAATATCTTGAGAGAGTCAGTGGTGGCTTGTATGACACAAATAAAGTCTTCACAGAAGCAAAACACACCATCTTCAGCTCTCTGAGCATGAATACTTGTGCACAGGCCCTCATAGGATATGTGCGTATGTCGCAAAAAAAACAGAAGCATTTAATGGAAGTATATTGCAAAAATACTTCTATTTCAAATTGAAATGCATTCTATCCTTTCTAACCCTTTAAGTGAAAAGTCAAGTTAGTGATTTAATAGATTACAAAAAGATACTAATTCAAAACACAAAAATATATTAGCTACAAAATATATATGGAACCTTTGTATTCTTTAATATAGCCTTAAAATAGTTACATAAGACAAGTTTGGATAACATTCTTTAAAGTCTTTGTGTTAAACTATCATAAAAGTGCAACAAAGAAAATCCTTGCATATAACTCGATAACCCATTTGGACTGGCAAAACTGCTTGCTCATAATTTTAAAGGGACATGATACCCAATTGAGTGACTTGAAAGTGATGAAGTGCATCACATGAACATCTCTATGTAAAAAGGAAGACATTTTACCTCAAAATGTCCTCAGTATCCACTTGGCAATTTAAAGGAACATTTAAGCATCCAATTAGGATGCTTGTCCCAGGACTTGCAAGGGAGTGTGCATCTGGCACAGTCACTTTATTTCCCTCCTCAGTTTAAGGACGTTTACTATGAAATTTTGCAGAGTTCAGTAAAATCCCACAAGATCACTATAAATCAAAGCGTAAACTCAGCACAGATGATGCTGATCGACTGTTTTTACCATACAGATGACAGTGGATGAAAGATAACAGTTCCCAGAGCACCTACGCTGGTGAACTGAAGACATTTTTAGGTAAAAATATTTCTTTCTTACAAAGAGATGTTCATGTGATATTTTCTTGTTAGGTTTTTTCAGTTCTGTTACCACATTTTCAAGTGGTTTAGCATATTAGTATCATGTCCCTTTAAATAACAAAATTGCACCTGGGGCAGAGGGGCACTTTTAAGGTAAATTTTGGCTTAAATATGTATATTTTACTAAGACTTAATGAGCTGTTGTATAATATTTATAATAATATTTTAATAATGCAAAGCTTTTAATAACATACGGCTAGATTACGAGGTTTGCATTATGAGCGGCTCGGTGCTAACTTGCAAGTTATTTCCACCGCTCACCTCCCTATAGCACTGCTATTACAGGTTTGCAAAAACCCGGTATTAGCAGGCAATATGTAAGCGTTGTCCAAAATTGAACTCCATACCGCACTCAAATACCAGCACTGCTTTGAGCTGGTTTTACGTGCTCGTGCATGATTTCCCCATAGACATCAATGGGGAGAGCCGGCTAAAAAAAAGCCTAACACCTGCAATAAAGGAGCGTAAAGCTCCATAACGCAGCCCCATTGATTCCTATGGGGAAAGAAAATTTATGTTTACACCTAACACCTCTAATCTTCTGCTCCTGACATCGCCGACACCTACATTACACTTATTAACCCCTAATCTGCTGCCCCCGACATCGGTGCTACCTACATTACACTTATTAACCCCTAATCTGCCTCCTCCGACATGGCCGACACCTACATTACACTTATTAACCCCTAATCTGCCTCCTCCGACATGGCCGACACCTACATTACACTTATTAACCCCTAATCTGCCGCCCCCAATGTCGCCACCACCTACCTACACTTATTAACCCCTAATCTGCTGACCCCAATGTCGCCTCCACCTACCTACACTTATTAATCCCTAATCTGCCGCCCCCAACGTCGCCTCCACTATACTTAAGTTATTAACTCCTAAACCTAACCCTAAATCTAACCCTAACACACACTAACTTTAACATAATTAAAATAAATCTAAATACAAATTACTATTATTACCTAAATACTTACCTATAAAATAAACCCTAAGCTAGCTACAATATAACTAATAGTTACATTGTAGTTCTCTTAGGTTTTATTTTTATTTCACAGCTAAGGTTGTATTTATTTTAACTAGGTAGACTAGTTAGTAAATAGTTATTAACTATTTACTAACTACCTAGTTAAAATAAATGCAAATTTACCTGTAAAATAAAACCTAACCTGAGTTACACTAACACCTAACCTTGCACTACAATTAAATAAATTACATTAATTAAATACAATTAACTAAATTACAAAAAAAAAACAACTAAAATACACAAAATAAAAAAGAAATTATCAAATATTTAAACTAATTACAACTAATCTAATAGCCCTATCAAAATAAAAAAGCCCCCCAAAATAAAAAAAAACCCTAGCCTAAACTAAACTGCCAATAGGCCTTAAAAGGGCCTTTTGCGGGGCATTGCCCCAAAGAAATCAGCTCTTTTACCTGTAAATAAAAATACGAATACCCCACCAACAGTAAAACCCACCACCCACACAACCAACCCCCCAAATAAAAACCTAAGCTACCCATTGCCCTGAAAAGGGCATTTGGATGGGCATTGCCCTTAAAAGGGTATTTAGCTCTTTTTCAGCCCAAACCCCTAATCTAAAATTAAAACGCACACAATAAACCCTTAAAAAAAACAAACACTAACCCCTGAAGATCCACTTACAGTTTTTGAAGACCGGACATCCATCCTCAACGAAGAGGCAGAAGTCCTCAGCGAAGCCGGCTGAAAGTCTTCATCCAAGCTGGCAGAAGTTTTCATCCAGACTGCATCTTCTATCTTCATCCATTCCGCGCGGAGCGGCTCCATCTTCAAGACATCTAGCGCAAAGCATCCTCTTCTCTTGATGGCTAACGAAGAATGAAGGTTCCTTTAAGGTACGTCATCCAAGATGGCGTCCCTTGAATTCCGATTGGCTGATAGAATTCTATCAGCCAATCAGAATTAAAGGTGAAAAAATCCTATTGGCTGATGCAATCAGCCAATAGGATTGAGCTTCAATCCTATTGGCTGATTCAATCAGCCAATAGGATTGAGCTTGCATTCTATTGGTTGATTGGAACAAACTGCTTGTTTATTTAAAAACGGATAAAGGGGAAAAAAACTTGCTATGGTGACAGTTATATATCCGGATCATTAAAAACTTTTCCAAAAGTTACCTTGCTTTATATCGCTGTCCCAGTATATACTGTGATCCCCGGTAAATAGTGGAGAAGCATATTACATTGAGTCGGGTGCCCTGAATCTCTAGCAGTTAAACCTGACCCAATATGGGGCTCGAGAAGATGTTGCAGCTTAAATATTTCTCTCAGACTGTGATCATATGCTACATATAACCTACGGAAGTGCCCTGCTGATAACATATCGCAGATAATAATGTCCTGCTGAATTCTGTGGTTATATATTAAATGTCCCCTTCGGGACCTTTTTTATCACTGGGAATATATTTTTTATACAATTTCTTTGGGAAGATTAACATACTCCAGTGCATAAAAAGACATTCTGCTGGGATTTGCTTCGCCTCAAATTACATAGAGGATGTCGGCATAAGCTGTGGACAAATACGTGAAATAAACGGTCCTGTTGAAAAGCCCTTACTATTATTATACACAGGGGGACTTATATTCCGCTGCTGAATAGGCTAGATGCAAGGGGGAGCCCTGGTAGCCCTTTGTTTTGTCTTCCCCCCACCATAGGATTGACATTTAAAGCTTCTTATACCAGCAGCTTTTCCTATATATTCATATTTGCCTATTGGTCTATTGTTTAACAGTCTAGTTATTCTTAAAATATATTCAACGTGCTATACTCTAGGCTGTAAAGATAGCGGCATTTTGTAGTGTAAAGATAGCGGCATTTTGTAGTGTAAAGATAGTGGCATTTTGTAGTGTAAAGATAGTGGCATTTTGTAGTGTAAAGATAGTGGCATTTTGTAGTGTAAAGATAGCGGCATTTTGTAGTGTAAAGATAGTGGCATTTTGTAGTGTAAAGATAGTGGCATTTTGTAGTGTAAAGATAGTGGCATTTTGTAGTGTAAAGATAGTGGCATTTTGTAGTGTAAAGATAGTGGCATTTTGTAGTGTAAAGATAGTGGCATTTTGTAGTGTAAAGATAGTGGCATTTTTGGGTTATTATATTGTTAAACTGTGATAAGTCATCTTAGAATTTCTATGCTTTATTTAATTATAGGTCTAGGTAGACTATGTAGCTCGATATAAAGTTAAGGCCTGTGATGTGTTTTTTTTTTTTTATTTGGGACTAAAATTTGCTATGCTATTTATATGAGAACGACACACAACCCAACTGCGTGGTATATACTTATATATTGTAGGTTTTTCTATTATTATTATCTCTATATGTTTTCAAACTGATAGCTTAACATGCAAGTTTGTGGGTTCTGATTTACCTCTACTAATTTACTTAAATGGATCATAACATGCTTAGTATTTAGTGAGATTATATATATCTACCAGAGGTTAAATATTACTCTGTACTTTTAACGGATATCGAAACTTATACATATAATAAGCATAGAGTAAAATTATTAATTTGTTAGGAACCCTATAATTTAGGAAAAAGGGAAAGAAGGGGGTGGGGAAAGGGAAGGAAAGTAAGAGCATGCAATTTTAAACAACTTTCTAATTTACTCCTATTATCAATTTTTCTTCATTCACTTGGTAGCTTTATTTGAAAAAGCAGGAATGAAAGCGTAGGAGCCGGCCCATTGTGGCTAAATGTACCAACCAATCAACAAGCGCTATCCAGGGTGCTAAGCCAAAATTGGTCCGGCTCCAAAGCTTTCATTCCTGCTTTTTCAAATAAAGATACTAAGAGAATGAATAAAAATTGATAAATGGAGTAAATTAAAAAGTTGCTTAAAATTGTATGCTCTATCTGAATCATAAAACAAAAAAAATTGTGTTTAGTATCCCTTTAACTCTCTCTGAAGGCACTTATGTTTTTAAGGAACGTGTATAAGAGTACACAGAAAAAAGTCCTACAGCTTAAAATAAATTCACAGCTTAATTAGTGCAACAGTTAGTTTATGTATGATGATAGAATGACTTAAAGGGACAGTAATGTCAAAATTAAAATTTCACAATTCAAATAGAGCCTGTCATTTTAAACACATTTCCAAATTTCTTCTATTGTAAAATTTGCTTCATTCTCTTGGTATACTTTGTTGAAATGTTAATCTAGGCAGTATCATAGGGGCTCAAGAGTGTGCACGTGTCTGTAGCACTCTATGGCAGCAGTGTTTTGCAACATTGTTTATAGCAGTGTTATACATTGTTGCAAGCACTGCTGCCATAAAGTGTTAAAGACTCGCACTTGCTTTCAATGAGCCTATCTACCTTTACTCTTCAAGACAGGATGCCAAGACAACAAAGGACATTTGGTAATAGAAGTAAATTGGAAAGTTGTTTAAAATAAAATTACATCTTCTATCTAAACTATGAACATTTTATTTTGACTTCACTGTCCCTTTAAGTACTGGGGTATTACTGATTTTATTGCTTGACTGATATAAATTCAAAAGAAAGTTTGCAGATCGAAATGTTATCAGGTAGCATTCAAAGTATTCAATATGTAAAAGTATTTAAAGGGCCTTAATACCCAAATGTTTAAACACTTGAAAGTGATGCAGCATAGCTGTAAAAAGCTGACTAGAAAATATCACCTGAACATCTCTATGTAAAAAAAGAAAGATATTTTACCTCAAAAGTTTCTCAGTAGCCACATCCCATTGTAAAGGACTTCTAAGCAACAAATCAGTATGTCTATCCCGGGACAGCGCAAGGAGCGAGCTTATGTGCACTCTCATCTTATTTCCCTATTCAGTTTAAGGAAGTTTACAATGAAATCTCATGAGAGTTAAGTCAAATCTCATGAGATCACAGTAATAGAGTTCATGACCTCAGCACTGTTGATGCTGATTGGCTGCTGTTCATTACTTCATTTTTTATTTTTATTTTAACCTGCAGTTGGGCAGCAGCTGAAATATAACTTTTTACACAGAACTTACTCTACTGAGATGAGGAGATTGTGAGGTAAAATATCTTATTTTTTTACATAGAGATGCTCAGGTGATATTTTCCTGTCAGCTTTTTACAGTTATACTGCATCAGTTTCAAGTGATTTAGCATATGAGTATTATGTCCCTTTACATTTATTCTTATTCCTTTTGCTTTTGCATGCTGTAATGACACATTTAACCAATCAGAACACATGCAAGACTTATTGCTGAAATTAAATCCATTCCTGATTGGTTAATTGATGATAAGCAGTGTTCTCCATATGCAGCATAGGCTGATGCTCCATACTCTTTATGATAGATGATTTTTGTACTCAGTCTTTAAAATCTACAATCACTTGCCACTTGTGAAATATTATTTTATACTTTTCCCCTTCACTTTTACTTTCTTTATCACTCAGCACATCATCAGTTTACTCCAGTGGCTTTACTCTGCAAAACCATTATTTCCATAGCAACACCGGAGTCTTTTTAAATGTCAATTCAGATTGATTAGTGCTATTATAACTAAAAGTGTATTCACCATTATCTTATCAGCTCCATTACCCACCAATAAAATATACACCTCATCCTCTATTAAAGGGACAGTCTACACCAGAATTTATATTGTTTTAAAAGATAGATAATCCCTTTATTAACCATTCCCCAGTTTTGCATAACTAACACACTTATAATAATATACTTTTAACCTCTGTGATTATCTTGTATCTAAGCCTCTGCAAACTGCCCCTTTATTTCAGTTCTTTTGACAGACTTACAGTTTAGCCAATCACTGCCTGCTCCCAGATAACTTCACGTGCACGAGCACAGTGTTATCTATATGAAATACGTGAACTAACACCCTCTAGTTGTGAAAAACTGTTCAAATGCATTCTGAAAAGAGGTGGCCTTCAAGGTCTAAGAAATTAGCATATGAACCTCCTAGATTAAGCTTTCAACTAAGAATACCAAGAGAACAAAGCTAAATTGGTGATAAAAGTAAATTGGAAAATTGTTTAAAATGACATGCTCTATCTGAATCATGAAAGTTTATTTTGGCCTAGACGGTCCCTTTAAGTAATACTGATTACACATGTCAATCTTTCTGCTGCAAAAGGGAACTGATGCACATGGTGGCCCATTTTTGGTTCAGAACCCTGGATAGTGCTTGCTGTTTTGTGGCTACATTTAGCCACCAATCAGCAAGCACAACCCAGGTGCTGAACCAAAAATGGGCCAGCTCCTTAGCTTAGATTCCTGATTTTTTCAAATAAAGATAGCAAGAGAACAAAGAAAAATTGATAATAGGAGCAAATTAGAAAGTTGCTTAAAATTGCATGCTCTATCTGATTCGTGAAAGAAAAATATGGGTTTACTATCCCTTTAAGCTTCACATTGTCCATCTATTATTTGATTGGAAACATAAAAGTAATAACATCAAAGATTATTTGACCTCTGATGCCATCAGGCTAATAACATTTGATTCAGCTAAATGTTGAAATCATCTGTAGAGCACTTGGCTATGACTTATTTTCTTGGTCAGGGTGGTTTCTAGTTACAGTAATAAACAAAGTTCTGTAAAGTATATTAAATAAAAACATTTCAGGACTCCCACTTCTGGTATTTGTGTCCCTGATGCTATAAAAACTTCATCAAAGAGCTCCAGATAAGCAGTCATTCTGTATCCAAATGCACACAACCTTAATTATCTTTGTGTATGTGGGCATTAATCAACAGAAAAGCAAAGTATTTTCTTTTGCCAAAACCATGCCGTGCTACTTAACAAGATGAGGATGCATTAAATAAACTACCATCATTTTTATGTTGCGTACTACGAATCATAACATTTAAAAACCACCAGAAGACTAATGGACTGTAATGAAAACAACATAATTCTGTTCTGTAGTTTTAAAGTTCAAGTCTTTTTGAGAAATGCCATTTTATTAGGATAATGTCTGTCTTTGCTCTGTCAACTCCTTCAGTGCAAAATATGTCAGGGAAATAATGCAGAGAGCATGGATACTTTTCCTACTAAACAATAAACAAAGTAGGATGCTGATAAGATTATTAAAATGATTTCCAGGCACTGATTTTCCTTTATCAGCTTCACATTGTAAAGAAAGGTGAGCAGGTTTGATATAAAGGATGTCTGAGATTCCAACTTCTCTGTTTAACAATTATCTATAAGATCATGAAAGCACTTGAATTTTTTTTTTGCCTCCCTGTCCCTTTAAAGGGACATTGTACAACAGATTTTTCTTTGCATAAATGTTTTGTAGCTGATCCATTTATATAACCCATCTGGGGTTGTTTATGTAAAAATTTATAGTTTTGCTTATTTTTAAATGACATTTTGCTGATTTTCAAACTCCTAACCAAGCCCCAAAGTTGTAGATGTATACTGATGTATACAGACTTCAGATTGCTTCTGTTTGTATAATGGGTCTTTTCATATGCAGGGGAGGGTCTGATCTCAGCCCCTTTTAGTGGCTGTCCCAGCCTAACCTCAAATTGGGAGCTTCTAAGTTAGTTTTTAAAAGGTTTTATGCTGGATTTTTATATCAGTATCTGTGCATATTATTCTTAAATAGTAGTGTCTATTACATGCAATGAAAGGAAAATTGGTGTATACTGTCCTTTTAATACATTTAAACTTATGTAATAAAGATGTTATCTTTATAGCTCCTACTTAAACTATTTACCTCACTAAAAGAAATACAAGTAAACTGCTGCGCTTACCACTGATCTGGAGCTACCATCAGCATGCCTTCAGCAAGGACATAACTTTATCCACAGAGAGGCTGTGCATACTACGGTGCTGGGAGCAGCGTAATCCACCCAATCACGCTAATGATTTCCAGAATTAGCAGCAACACGCTTCCTCAGTCTAGACAGCCTTCATGTGCAACAAGTAAATCCTGTAACAGGCAGACTTATATAAAATCCATACTATATTATATAAATGTAAAATCACGTACAAATGATCATGAGTCCACAATAGCGTGTATGGAGTTTTCCAGCATGCGCAGTTCGTGCGGACCCACTGCACTTGTTCGCTGCTAACAGGAAACTGTGTGTGTTGCTTAACACTAACTCACATATGTATATACAGAAATTGGATACTATGTTTATACAATTTTTTTTATAAGTAAGTCTTAAAGTGATGGTAAATTCACCCAAACAGTTTCACATATTATAAAATGTCTTCTCCTAACTATCATATCGATATGCTTGTTTTGCACAAAAGTCATGCTGATCACGGTTTATGTTGCGCAAATAGCGTAGAGGGTCGCGCATGAGCATTTTAAATTATTGGCAGAGTTCCAAGCACGGGAGCGTGCGGTAATTCATTTACATGGGGCGCATGGTGAGGCTACGATTGGCTACAACAGCTGCCAGTCGAGTAAGCCAAATGAAAATCGTAGTGAGAGGCTGCATTAGATGAGCTAATATAGAGTGAATAAAACGCGATAAATTAAAGTACAGATGACTTTTGTGCTAAACAAGCATATCGATATGGTAGTTAGGAGAAGGCCTTTTATAATATGTGAAACTGTTTGGGTGAATTTACCATCACTTTAATTTGCTATAATATTGTTTACATTTACAAACAGAATGTAGTCTTAGGGCCTAGTGAGATATATAGCATAAATAATTGCTGGATACATGGGTATTATAATATCACTGGCAAACCTCATTTCTCAATGAATAAATTAACATCATTCTATACATTGAGATCATTTGATGTTCTGGTTTGTAGATAAAAAATCCACTTCACTTCTTTTTTATTGAGCAACTGCTCTTTATCGCCGCCCCCGTTCAAAACTGGAACATGGTCTAATCACTTGTGCTTTTACAACAGATGCATTAGCAGCATGAACTAATCTAAAATGTTTAGCCACTGAAGTAAAAACATAAGGACTTTTAATATCACGGATGTGTTCTTGAATCCAGTCTCTAAATGTTCTTTTAGTTTGAGAAAGCCAGTCAGTGGCGAAACATGTCAGGGGACAGGAGGGAATCTGTGTAGATTTTAATGTGCAATGAGTTGCTGGTAAATCTGCTTAACACAAACCAACATTGATAATAATATTCTAAGTAGACACGCTGTAAATGTATGCGCGTGCCCACTGTTAATTTATAACTAGGTGTGTTGGAATGTGTAGCATTTTATATATACAGTATATATAGATGTCCATGTTTGTAAGCAGAGGTGATTAACCTTTTAACGCCGTTACGATGTTGTATGCCGTCCGAATTTTGCTGGGCTTTAGTGCCGATGGACGGAATACAACGTCCTAACAGCTTGGCTTTCCTGAAGCCACTGGCACTTCCCTGATGGGATCGCAGTCTGGAGGGCATGCCAAGCATCATAGGGACGCCCCCCTGACTCGATCCCATCATGGAATTCTCGTGATTACGTGCAGGATCGCAAGTTTTCAAATTTTTTACATCGGAACAGTTGTTCCGATGTAGAAATGTTATCCCCGGCATCAACAGGTTAAGCTAGTCTCATGAGCAGTATTTCAATAAGAGCAGTTATGCAGGGAGCCAGCGAATGCAGAATATCATATTCTAATGATTACATTTGTCTCTTCAATGGTAGCAGTGAATATAACCGAATGTATTTAAGCAGTTGGCATTTAATTTTGATATTGCAGACAGATGAGCTTTGTAACCAATACAATAAGGTTATTACTTAACTTTGCTGTTCTGGAATATGAGATATTCTACCTCCGTTAAGCAACATAATTATTACACTCATGTGTATTTCACTAATGAGCAGACTTGCTTAGAACTACATTTATTTACAGGCCATGGTTTAAAATCCACAGCCTAGGTCTGTATTGATTTTTTTTTTTTTAAATCACCCCAGATAAGCTTACTGACGATTAACACATGATTTACTTACCAGCTTTAACTCATTTGTGTTTTTAAGTGTTTTAAATTTTTTAGTCATGTTAATAAAGGTTATATTTTAAACAGCGTATCTCTGTCACAATCTCATTGCTCTAAACTTAATATAGCCTATATAATAAAATATTTACAAAAATGTGAGGGGTGTATTTATATATACAGTGTATATATATATATATATATATATATATATAAATTGAGAGCAGATTGCACTCCAAGCTATCAAATGTTCCAATACCCTGGGTGCTGCAAAATAGGCATACAAAACAGAAAAAACAAAGCGCACTCCTAGGGAACCTTTTTCAAATCCTTTTACTGGTGAACGTTTTCGGACATATCACGTCCGTCCTCAGACCAAAAAAGATATTACATATTACTTACCCCAACCCTCTTAAATGTGTTAGACAATTAGTGAAACCGGCCGGACCTGCACGCTCTCCCGAGTAGCTCCGCCCCCGGCGGGTGACGTCATCAGCCCGGGCAACGTGAGTCCGGTCAGAACAAAAGTGTACACAGTGCACCCTTAAAAATAAAGAAAACAAACATGGGCATGAAATAAACAAATAAATGCATGATGGTTTACAAAGTGAACTAAGTATTGGAGAACTATTAATTGCCTGTGTAAGTGTGCCACGAGCGGTTGTCATAGCAACCGTTACTAACGAAACTTGCTGGGCACAAAACACTAAAACAGCCAATAATAGCTCCCCAAAAAATACTGCAATATCCTATTATACTCAAGCTATGTACAAAAAGGGAAAAGTACATATGCTAAATTAAGAGCATGCTTTTATAACCTATCATTTAGCTCTGCTTATAATCAGAAAGGGGAACGCTCGGCAGTCACGTGACTCAGTATGGGCCAATCCAGATAATACCCAGAGCCAAATATACACCAACGTAATAGAGGCAATATCACTATATACTATCTTAAGGCAATATACCTGAGAAAGAAGAAGCATCAGTTAGACATAGCATATGTGCATACTCTCGCTAATAATGAGCATAAAAAACAAAAAAACAAAAAGCAAAAAGCACATCTGATGGATCATCTAAAATACACTGGATAAATTACATAAATAACAAAAATAATAAATTAACATTGCACTAAGAAAAACATAATAGCAAAATATAATGTAACATATGTAGGTCCTATTATTACTTGCATATCCATGCCAAAAAATTATGCACAAAATCTGCAAAAAATATATGCAATTTAAGACTATTCAATTGCTTAATAACAAAAATATTCCTAAAGTCAAGATAAAAATAAAAATAAAGATAAAAATAAAAATAAAATAAAAATAAAAAGGAAAAAGTTTTTTTATGGATTGTAACTCTCATTGTTATTTATTTTTTGCAGATTTTGTGCATAATTTTTTGGCATGGATATGCAAGTAATAATAGGACCTACATATGTTACATTATATTTTGCTATTATGTTTTTCTTAGTGCAGAGGTGGGCGGTCAGCCTGTCAGTGCTCAGATCATAAGCCGCACACTGCATCAAATTGTTCTGCATGGCTGTCTTCCCAGAAGAAGATGATGCACAAGAAAGCCTGCAAACAGTTTGCTGAAGACAAGCAGACTAAGGATATGGATTACTGGAACCATGTCCTGTGGCCCGATGAGACCAAGATAAACTTATTTGGTTTAGATGGTGTAAAGCGTGTGGCAGCAACCAGGTGAGGAGTACAAAGACAAGTGTGCCTTGCCTGCAGTCAAGCATGGTGGTGGGAGTGTCATGGTCTGGGCCTGCATGAGTGTTGCCGTCACTGGGGAGCTACAGTTTATTGAGGGAACCATGAATGCCAACATGTACTCTGACATACTGAAGCAGAGCATGATCCCCTCCCTTTGGAGAATGGGCAGCAGGGCAGTATTCCAACATGATAACAACCCCAAACACACCTCCAAGACGAACACTGCCTTGCTTAAGAATCTGAGGGTAAAGGTGATGGACTGGACAAGCATGTTTCCAGACCTAAACCCTATTGAGCAACTGTGGGGCATCCTCAAACGGAAGGTGGGGGAGCGCAAAGTATCTAACATCCACCAGCTCCGTTATATCGTCATGGAGGAGTGGAAGTGGTCTCCAGTATCAACCTGTGAAGATCTGGTAAACTCCATGCCCTAGAGGGTTAAGGCAGTGCTGGAAAATAATGGTGTCCACACAAAATATTGACACTTTGGGCCCAGTTTGGACATTTCCACTTAGGGGTGTACTCACTTTTGTTGCCAACGGTTTAGAGATTAATGGCTGTGTGTTGAGTTATTTTGAGGGGACAGCAAATCTACACTGTTATACAGGCTACTGTATAACTCACTACTTTACATTGTAGCAAAGTGTCATTTATTCACTGTTGTCACATGAAAAGATATAATAACATTTTTTTTAAAATTTGAGGGGTGTACTCACTTTTGTGAGAAGATAATAGAAGTATATTGAAACAAAAATTCTATTTCATATTCCAATGCACCCATGCACATTTTTAGATTTGACCTTTCCATCTCTTTAACTATACACTTTAGAGGTAGAGTTGTGTGAAAATTATTATTGTGTATAATGTAGCTCATATGAGTTCAATTTTTTTTTTCAAATCATCCTGTTGAAATATATTATAGATCATCATCTACAGTACATACTGTATGACACATACCCACCACAAGGACCATTTACCAGCCGCTCAAGAGGTGACATTGTGTACACCTGGCATTGCTGCAAAGCTCGGCCCACCTACTCCTTTCTACAGAAACCAAAGTGCGGTAAACATTAATAGCGTGCATTTTTAAAAATTAATTAAAAGCAAATAAACAATATATACACACACGTGTGCAGGCTGTGTGCAGTAAAAATGTAGCTGTGCACTCTAAACAAATAAGGTGCGCTCATCTTAGAGAGAATGGCGCTTCTTCCTGTCTCATTTAACTAGGATGTTTTATTCATTATCTTCCCCGCACATGATTTCCGGTTCCTACTCCTCTGTGTATGTTCTTTTAGCTATGAAAAATTGGTTCTCTTAATTTTTCAAATCCTATAATGTAAGATTTTTGTTAATATTAAAGGGATAGTCTAGTCAAAAATAAACTTTCATGATTCAGATAGAGCATGCAATTTTAAGCAAATTTCTAATTTACTCCTATTATCAAATTTTCTTCGTTCTCTTGGAATATTTATTTTAAAAAGCAGGAAAGTAAGCATATGAGCTGGCACATTTTTGTTCAGCACCTGGGTAGCGCTTGCTGATTGGATAGCTCCATTTAGACACCAATCAGCAAGGGCTACCTAGGTGCTGAACTAAAAATGGGCCGGCTTATAAGCTTACATTCCAGCTTTTTAAAGTAAAGATACCAAGAGAACAAAGAAAAATTGATAATAGGAGTAAATTAGAAAGTTGCTTAAAATTGCATGGTCTATCTGAATCATGAAAGTTTAATTTTGACTAGACTATCCCTTTTTATTGTCGATATTAGCTCCTCCTAATATTTATCCGAACTGAGTACCTGCTTGGATGAAATTTGTCCGAACGGAATGTTTGGAAAAATCCTAAACAAATCTTTTGAACGGATCAAAAGTTTCGCTCGTGCACATGTCTAGTTTCAAGTATATATTATTTCTAAGCAATTTTACGACTGAATTCTAAGGGATACACATTTTTATTTTATACATTTTTCTTTATTGCTTGCACTTATTAGTTTTCTTTTTTCTTTGTTGGCTAAGGAGGTTTTCCCTGATGGGCTAGTAGTATGGGAGGTTGATGAATATTGAGTGAAGGGCCTGTAATATTACATTGTATGAAGTTTTACTCCCTGTAATTTGAGACTAATGCGTTGTATATCATGGAGCTTATTCCTGAAAACTACCTTTCCATTTAGACCAGTGTTAGCTACTGGTCTTTTCAGGCACTAAATCCTCGAATACAAGGATTGACAAATCTCTTTAAAATCCAGCCAGCCCAAATATTTTTGAACCAGATTATTATTATTATTATCATTACCAGCAGGTTACAAGTAATAATAAAACATTACAGGGATGCATTACATACACAAACAAGTACAATATTGGGGTACATTACAGTTGTAGGTGCAATAATTGAGATATACAAAAGGAGAGGAATGCCCTGCCCTTGAGCACAATCAGTAGTAGTTCACTTTAAATACAAAGTGGCCTTCAGGTAGATAGACTCTCAAGCTTACAATCTAAAGGAGAGGGAATGGACACAGAAGGTGAGGGAGAAGGGAAATATGTCTGATATAAGGCAGGTAAACTGAGAGTGAGTGATGATGTAGGTAAACAGTAAGAAAAAGTGTGTGGTTAACGGGCAAATGAGGATTGGAGAAGAGTAACAGAATGTGGTTAAGTGTCAGTACAGAGGCTGTGAAAGTGAAGTAGTGTCTCTATCCTGGATCATTACTGCCAGCTGCACCTAATTGCTGTTAGGAGGTGTTTATATAACACACATATACATCAACACAACAAAGATGATTAGCAGGAACACACAGAATTGTAGGTGATATGCACAGAGTCATAGGACATATACATATGTGTGTGTATGGCTTGAAATTTCCACTAGTCCTGGACAGGTAAGCAATTGTATAAGTAACTTTTACCTATTTTTAATATTGAGTAGACTAGTAAACCTTTTGCCTCTGAGCTAATAACTGTTAACCCTTGACTAGTAGACTGTAGTGATGTTTTTGCACACACACACATATATATGTATATATATGTGTGTGCGCGCGCGTGTATTGAGAGAGAGAGAAACATTTACATTGTTGCCATGGTACCATATGTTTCTTAAAGGGACATGAAATCCAATTTTTTTCTTTCATCATTCAAATAGATAATACAGTTTAACAAAGTTTCTAATTTACTTCAGTTATCAAATTTGCATTGCTCTCATATTATTGTTTCTTTAAGAGATAAGTAGTAAGAAGTGAATACAGCGCCAACAAGAGGCCAAGGGATAAATATACTCACAGAGAGATAAAAGAAGATTATTTAATGAACCATGTTAAAAAGCATCAGTAATAAAAGACTATATATAAAAAAAATGTAAAAAGCACATATAAATAAAATTACAAATACAGGAATATCTTACAGAAGCGGCTCAAAGCTGATAATTACAATAAAAACAGAGGTAATAACAGGTGATCAGTGTGAGTGGTACACCAGAATAAGAGTGTATACTGATAAAACAGAATTAGCCTAAGTACAACTGTAGCAAGTGCATCAAGCAAAAAACTAATAAACAATAATACAAACAATAGTGTTCAAAATTAGTGTTAGAAAAATAGTGTTCCAAAAAATAGAAAAATGCACTGCAGTGCAAAAAAAAAAGGGGGGTAGCAAAATAATTGTATAGATACAATCAAATAGTGAGTGAGTGCAAATGGATATAAAAATGCTAGCTACTTAATCCAGTGAGGTTAAGATATAATTAAATAAAATACACAATATGCAATAACATAAAAAATAAAATACACAATATGCAATAACATAAAAAATAAAAAATAAAATATAAAATATAATCCAAAAAAGTGTTCAAAAAGTTGATCAACAAATGTTAGTGAAGAACAAAAATAAGTCAATCAAAACTAAAAAATGGAAAAAATGGGTGATGAAAAGCAAGGTGAAAGTGAGGAAATTGATTCCTTCCAATGTTAGTTACTTTAACAGATCCAAATTCCTGAGTGTGGTTGCTGAAGTAGCTGATTGGATCCTAGCACCTGTCAGCTGCTCCTATGGTATCCTAAAAAGTGTCCCTGTAAAAAAAGAAATTCACAACATAGTGTATCCAATATGAGAATGAAGTAAAGATTAAAGTAATGCTTACCAATATGTCAACACGTTTCTGCCCTCAAAAAAGGGCCTTTCTCAAGACTTTTTGAGGGCAGAAACGCGTTGACATATTGGTAAGCATTACTTTAATCTTTACTTCATTCTCATATTGGATACACTATGTTGTGAATTTCTTTTTTTTACAGGGACACTTTTTAGGATACCACAGGAGCAGCTGACAGGTGCTAGGATCCAATCAGCTACTTCAGCAACCACACTCAGGCATTTGGATCTGTTAAAGTAACTAACATTGGAAGGAATCAATTTCCTCACTTTCACCTTGCTTTTCATCACCCATTTTTTCCATTTTTTAGTTTTGATTGACTTATTTTTGTTCTTCACTAACATTTGTTGATCAACTTTTTGAACACTTTTTTGGATTATATTTTATTTTTTATTTTTTATGTTATTGCATATTGTGTATTTTATTTTTTATGTTATTGCATATTGTGTATTTTATTTAATTATATCTTAACCTCACTGGATTAAGTAGCTAGCATTTTTATATCCATTTGTACTCACTCACTATTTGATTGTATCTATACAATTATTTTGCTACCCCCCTTTTTTTTTGCACTGCAGTGCATTTTTCTATTTTTTGGAACACTATTTTTGTAACACTAATTTTGAACACTATTGTTTGTATTATTGTTTATTAGTTTTTTGCTTGATGCACTTGCTACAGTTGTACTTAGGCTAATTCTGTTTTATCAGTATACACTCTTATTCTGGTGTACCACTCACACTGATCACCTGTTATTACCTCTGTTTTTATTGTAATTATCAGCTTTGGCCCTTTGAGCCGCTTCTGTAAGATATTCCTGTATTTGTAATTTTATTTATATGTGCTTTTTACATTTTTTATATATATAGTCTTTTATTACTGATGCTTTTTAACATGGTTCATTAAATAATCTTCTTTTATCTCTCTGTGAGTATATTTATCCCTTGGCCTCTTGTTGGCGCTGTATTCACTTCTTACTACTTGTGCATATTTTTTGGAGGTTGGTTAGGATCTCTGTTTGGATACAGCTTAGGGATTACCTTAGCGCTTGTACACACACCCTTTTCTCCAACATAGGTGTGTCCGGTCCACGGCGTCATCCTTACTTGTGGGGATATTCTCTTCCCCAACAGGAAATGGCAAAGAGCCCAGCAAAGCTGGTCACATGATCCCTCCTAGGCTCCGCCTACCCCAGTCATTCTCTTTGCCGTTGTACAGGCAACATCTCCACGGAGATGGCTTAGAGTTTTTTAGTGTTTAACTGTAGTTTTTATTATTCAATCAAGAGTTTGTTATTTTAAAATAGTGCTGGTATGTACTATTTACTCAGAAACAGAAAAGAGATGAAGATTTCTGTTTGTATGAGGAAAATGATTTTAGCACCGTAACTAAAATCCATGGCTGTTCCACACAGGACTGTTGAGAGCAATTAACTTCAGTTGGGGGAACAGTGTGCAGTCTCTTACTGCTTGAGGTATGACACATTCTAACAAGACGATGTAATGCTGGAAGCTGTCATTTTCCCTATGGGATCCGGTAAGCCATGTTTATTAAGATAGTAAATAAGGGCTTCACAAGGGCTTATTAAGACTGTAGACTTTTTCTGGGCTAAATCGATTCATTATTAACACATATTTAGCCTTGAGGAATCATTTATTCTGGGTATTTTGATATGATTATATCGGCAGGCACTGTTTTAGACACTTTATTCTTTAGGGGCTTTCCCTAATCATAGTCAGAGCCTCATTTTCGCGCCGGTATGGCGCACTTGTTTTTGAGGACAGCATGGCATGCAGCTGCATGTGTGTGGAGCTCTGATACATAGAAAAGTCTTTCTGAAGGCATCATTTGGTATCGTATTCCCCTTTGGGCTTGGTTGGGTCTCAGCAAAGCAGATTCCAGGGACTGTAAAGGGGTTAAATATAAAAACGGCTCCGGTTCCGTTATTTTAAGGGTTAAAGCTTCCAAATTTGGTGTGCAATACTTTTAAGGCCTTAAGACACTGTGGTGAAATTTTGGTGAATTTTGAACAATTCCTTCATACTTTTTCGCAATTGCAATAATAAAGTGTGTTTAGTTTAAAATTTAAAGTGACAGTAACGGTTTTATTTTAAAACGTTTTTTGTGCTTTGTTATCAAGTTTATGCCTGTTTAACATGTCTGAACTACCAGATAGATTGTGTTCTGACTGTGGGGAAACCAAGGTTCCTTCTCATTTAACTATATGTATTTTATGTCATAAAAAAATTTAGTAAAAATGATGCCCAAGATGATTCCTCAAGTGAGGGGAGTAAGCATGGTACTGCATCATCCCCTCCTTCGTCTACACCAGTCTTGCCCATACAGGAGGCCCCTAGTACATCTAGTGCGCCAATACTCCTTACTATGCAACATTTAACGGCTGTAATGGATAATTCTATCAAAAACATTTTAGCCAATATGCCCACTTATCAGCGAAAGCGCGACTGCTCTGTTTTAGAAAATTCTGTAGAGCATGAGAACGCTGATGATATGGTTTCTGAAGGGCCCCTACACCAGTCTGAGGGGGCCAGGGAGGTTTTGTCTGAGGGAGAAATTTCAGATTCAGGAAACATTTCTCAACAAGCTGAACCTGATGTGATTACTTTTAAATTTAAGTTGGAACATCTCCGCGCTCTGCTTAAGGAGGTGTTATCCAATTTGGATGATTGTGATTATCTGGTCATTCCAGAACCACTATGTAAAATGGAAAAGTTCTTAAAGGCCCCGGGGCCCCCCGAAGCTTTTCCTATATCCAAGCGGGTGGCGTACATTGTTAGTAAAGAATGGGACAGGCCCGGTATACCTTTAGTACCTCCCCCCATATTTATAAAATTGTTTTCCTATAGTCGACCCCAGAAAGGACTGATGGCAGACAGTCCCCAAGGTCGAGGGGGCGGTTTCTACTCTACACAAGCGCGCCACTATACTCATAGAAGATAGTTGTGTTTTCCAAGATCCTATGGATAAAAAATTAGAAGGTCTGCTAAAGATGTTTGTTCAGCAAGGTTCCCTTCTACAACCAATTGCATGCATTGTCCCTGTCACTGCAGCCGCGTGTTTCTAGTTTGATGAGCTAGGAAAGGCGATTATTAGTAATTCTTCTTCTTATGAGGAGATTATGGACAGAATTCGTGCTCTTAAATTGGCTAATTCTTTCACCCTAGACGCCACCTTGCAATTGGCTAGGTTAGCGGCGAAAAAATTCTGGGTTTGCTATTGTGGCGCAGAGCGCTTTGGTTAAAATCTTGGGCAGCGGATGCGTCTTCCAAGAACAAATTGCTTGACATTCCTTTCAAGGGGAAAACACTCTTTGGCCCTGACTTGAAAGAGATTATCTCTGATATCACTGGGGGCAAGGGCCACGCCCTTCCTCAGGATAGGTCTTTTCAAGACCAAAAATAAACCTAAGTTTCGTCCCTTTCGCAGAAACGGATCAGCCCCAAGGGCTACGTCCTCTAAGCAGGAAGGTAATACTTCTCAAGCCAATCCAGCCTGGAGACCTATGCAAGGCTGGAGCAAAGGAAAGCAGGCCAGGAAACCTGCCACTGCTACCAAGACAGCATGAAATGCGGGCCCCCGATCCGGGACCGGATCTGGTGGGGGGCAGACTCTCTCTCTTCGCTCAGGCTTGGGAAAGAGATGTTCTGGATCCTTGGGCGCTAGAAATAGTCTCCCAAGGTTTTTCTCTGGAGTTCAAGGGGCTTCCTCCAAGGGGGAGGTTCCACAGGTCTCAGTTGTCTTCAGACCACATAAGAAGACAGGCATTCTTACATTGGGTAGAAGACCTGCTAAAAATGGGAGTGATTCATCCTGTTCCATTAGGAGAACAAGGGATGGGGTTCTACTCCAATCTGTTCATAGTTCCCAAAAAAGAGGGAACGTTCAGACCAATCTTAGATCTCAAGATCTTGAACAAGTTTCTCAAGGTTCCATCGTTCAAGATGGAAACCATTCGAACACTTCTTCCTTCCATCCAGGAAGGTCAATTCATGACCAAGGTGGATTTCAAGGATGCGTATCTACATATTCCTATCCACAAGGAACATCATCGGTTCCTAAGGTTTGCATTCCTGGACAAGCATTTCCAGTTCGTGGCATTTTCTTTCGGATTAGCCACTGCTCCTAGGATTTTCTCATAGGTACTAGGGTCCCTTCTGGCGGTGCTAAGACCAAGGGGCATTGCTGTAGTACCTTACTTGGACGACATTCTGATTCGAGCGTCGTCCCTTCCTCAAGTAAAGGCTCACACGGACATTGTCCTGGCCTTTCTCAGATCTCACGGATGGAAAGTGAACGTGGAAAAGAGTTCTCTATCTCCGTCAACGAGGGTTCCCTTCTTGGGAACTATAATAGACTCCTTAGAAATGAGGATTTTTCTGACAGAAGCCAGAAAAACAAAACTTCTAGACTCTTGTCGGATACTTCATTCCGTTCCTCTTCCTTCCATAGCGCAGTGCATGGAAGTGATAGGTTTGATGGTAGCGGCAATGGACATAGTTCCTTTTGTGCGCATTCATCTAAGACCATTACAACTGTTCATGCTCAGTCAGTGGAATGGGGACTATTCAGACTTGTCTCCGAAGATACAAGCAAATCAGAGGACCAGAGACTCATTCCGTCGGTGGCTGTCCCTGGACAACCTGTCACAAGGGATGACCTTCCGCAGACCAGAGTGGGTCATTGTCACGACCGACGCCAGTCTGATGGGCTGGGGCGCGGTCTGGGGATCCCTGAAAGCTCAGGGTCTTTGGTCTCGGGTAGAATCTCTTCTACCGATTAAATATTCTGGAACTGAGAGCGATATTCAATGCTCTCAAAGCTTGGCCTCAGCTAGCGAGGGCCAAGTTCATACATCAACCATCAGGGGGGAACAAGGAGTTCCCTAGCGATGGAAGAAGTGACTAAAATCATTCTATGGGCGGAGTCTCACTCCTGCCACCTGTCTGCTATCCACATCCCAGGAGTGGAAAATTGGGAAGCGGATTTTCTGAGTCGTCAGACATTGCATCCGGGGGAGTGGGAACTCCATCCGGAAATCTTTGCCCAAGTCACTCAACCGTGGGGCATTCCAGACATGGATCTGATGGCCTCTCGTCAGAACTTCAGAGTTCCTTACTACGGGTACAGATCCAGGGATCCCAAGGCGGCTCTAGTGGATGCACTAGTAGCACCTTGGACCTTCAAACTAGCTTATGTGTTCCCGCCGTTTCCTCTCATCCCCAGGCTGGTAGCCAGGATCAATCAGGAGAGGGCGTCGGTGATTTTGATAGCTCCTGCGTGGCCACGCAGGACTTGGTATGCAGATCTGGTGAATATGTCATCGGCTCCACCATGGAAGCTACCTTTGAGAGACCTTCTTGTTCTAGGTCCGTTCGACCCACTCCAGCTGACTGCTTGGAGATTGAACGCTTGATCTTATCAAAGCGAGGGTTCTCAGATTCTGTTATTAATACTCTTGTTCAGGCCTGAAAGCCTGTAACCAGAAAAATTACCACATAATTTGGTATATCTGTTGGTGTGAATCTGCAGGATTCCCTTGGGACAAGGTTAAGATTCCTAAGAGTCTATCCTTCCTTCGAGAAGGATTGGAAAAAGGATTATCTGCAAGTTCCTTGATGGGACAGATTTCTGCCTTGTCTGTGTTACTTCACAAAAAGCTGGCAGCTGTGCCAGATGTTCTAGCCTTTGTTCAGGCTCTGGTTAGAATCAAGCCTGTTTACAAAATTTTGACTCCTCCTTGGAGTCTCAACCTAGTTCTTTCAGTTCTTCAGGGGGTTCCGTTTGAACCCTTACATTCCGTTGATATTAAGTTATTATCTTGGAAAGTTTTGTTTTTGGTTGCAATTTCTTCTGCTAGAAGAGTTTCAGAATTATCTGCTCTGCAGTGTTCTTCTCCTTATCTGGTTTTCCATGCAGATAAGGTGGTTTTTGCGTACTAAACCTGGTTTTCTTCCAAAAGTTGTTTCTAACAAAAACATTAACCAGGAGATAGTTGTGCCTTCTTTGTGTCCTAATCCAGTTTCAAAGAAGGAACGTTTGTTGCACAACTTGGATGTAGTTCGTGCTCTCAAATTTTACTTAGCAGCTACTAAGGATTTCAGACAAACTTTGTCTTTGTTTGTTGTTTATTCTGGTAAACGGAGAGGTCAAAAAGCAACTTCTACCTCTCTCTCCTTCTGGATTAAAAGCATTATCCGATTGGCTTATGAGACTGCCGGACGGCAGCCTCCTGAAAGAATCACAGCTCACTCCACTAGGGCTGTGGCTTCCACATGGGCCTTCAAGAACGAGGCTTCTGTTGATCAGATATGTAAGGCAGCGACTTGGTCTTCACTGCACACTTTTTCTAAATTTTACAAATTTGATACTTTTGCTTCTTCTGAGGCTATTTTTGGGAGAAAGGTTTTGCAAGCCGTGGTGCCTTCCATTTAGGTGACCTGATTTGCTCCCTCCCTTCATCCGTGTCCTAAAGCTTTGGTATTGGTTCCCACAAGTAAGGATGACGCCGTGGACCGGACACACCTATGTTGGAGAAAACAGAATTTATGTTTACCTGATAAATTACTTTCTCCAACGGTGTGTCCGGTCCACGGCCCGCCCTGGTTTTTTTAATCAGGTCTGATAATTTATTTTCTTTAACTACAGTCACCACGGTAACATATGGTTTCTCCTATGCAAATATTCCTCCTTAACGTCGGTCGAATGACTGGGGTAGGCGGAGCCTAGGAGGGATCATGTGACCAGCTTTGCTGGGCTCTTTGCCATTTCCTGTTGGGGAAGAGAATATCCCCACAAGTAAGGATGACGCCGTGGACCGGACACACCGTTGGAGAAAGTAATTTATCAGGTAAACATAAATTCTGTTTTTCACTATTGACTTGTTTCTTTAAGAGATATCTAGGTATGTATCATGTACATGTCTGGAGCACTACATGGTAGGAAATAGTGCTGCCATCTAGTGCTCTTGCTAATGTATAACATTGTTGCAAAACTGCTACCATATAGTACTGCAGACACGTGCACACTCCTGAGCTCACATCTCTACTTTTTAACAAAGCATAATAGGAAAACTAGGAAAATTTGATAGCAGAAGTAAATTGGAAAGTTGTTTGAAATTGTGTGTTCTATATGAACCATGAAAGAAAAAAATTATCTTTTATTTTCCTTTAAGACAAGTGCGCAATCCTGAGCCTACTTCAGTAAGCTCTCATATAAAGGAGCTGGTTTTCAACAAAGGATACCTAGAAGAAATAGAAGCAAATTGCGTGCTGTGTGTTACTCATGAACATTCCATTTGACTTCCTTTAACATAAAAAGCCTTCTGCTCATCTACAGTTGTACAATTTCAGATACAGGAGATCTCTGGTTCAGCCCATTAGAAGAACCAAGAGAAGCGTTTCACGTGGCTTTTAGAACAGTTGGTTAAGACGTGGGTTTCTAGTTTTAATGTCACCAATACTTTGCATTGAGAGAATTCAGCCGCAATATTCTAGTCCATATGAAAACACTTTTGAGGAATTTCCATATCATTTTTGGACATTTCTATTCTATCAGAATGAAACCTGTTGTTTCTTTTTCACATGCTCAGTTAACATATTAAACAGACAGGAAAGTCTTTTTTCAGAGAGAGCAATTAATTTATATTATAAAACCTACTTGTTCTTTTGGTATGATTTGATTAAAGGCTACACAAAGTTTTTTTCTCATGCACATTCAAATTTGAAGTTAGTTAAAGGGGGATGTTTATCAAGAGGTGCTTGCCCCTAGTGGTTGCTCATTCATTTAAATAAAATGGCTTCCCTATGCAGAACTGGAATAGCACACATGGGAGATTATAGGGTTTAAATAAGTCCTTTTGAGCTGAATTTTCACAAAATACAATTTTAAATCTCTTTTATTCTCCTATTGTTTAGGTAAATGTTAAAAGTTGTATAAAACAGAATTAAACAAAAAGAGTATTGCTAAAGTGCACTAAAACACATGTGCTAGATGTATTCAAGCAACAATGTACTGAAACCTATAATGCATAAACTTTAATGTACCATTACAAATAAGACATGCTGCAAACATAAGTACAAACACCACAAACACAAGCACTCTGCTCCCTGAATGATTGCAAATAAATCCACATACAATTTGAACAAAATGGTGGTAATAGGCTCAACTAAAAGGAGACTAAGGTCAGCACAATATGGGTGATTAACCCTATTGCCAAGTGTACAGCGAGTATCAACGATCCCTTTCAATAACTATATTGTAGGGAATTCAGAGAAAGGCTAAGGGAACAACTATGTAATATTAAAAATGCCAAGACAGATTTGGAAAATAATTTTAAAAATGGAAATTTGTAACAAGACATTTTCTGAACAGTAAACCTGAATTGAGCTGTTGTATTTTACAGAAAATAAGATTAGGTATCAGAGGCGGGGGTGGGGTGGGGGTGAGGCTCTCTTAAAGGCAGAGAGCAGCTCCATACCACATAACCCTTTGGCCTGAATGAATAGATCTCATACAGGTTTTTTTTGTAATATGTAATTTGTGTTATGGAGGTCCCTCAATATGATTTGAATGTATGCAGTAAAATTACCTTTTTCCTCACATCTTTTTTCCTTCCTATAGTTTTCTGGCTATAGATACTAATAGACCAGTGTACTAGGGAGGCATTTTGGATATATCTACATGTGGAATGCACAATATTTTACATATATATTGGAATGGATTATGGAATGTACACCTTTCACAATGTAATGGTACATTAATGGTTACGTTTTATGCATTATATGCTTCCCTAACTGCCTATAACGCATTGTTGCTTGAATGCACCTAGCATATGTACTTTAGTGCGCCTTAGCAATGCTCTTTTTCTTTTTTCTTCTGTGTGATACTACTTTATATTGGCATTGGACACTGCATTTTAGTGACCACGTAGGTCTGTCACTTTTGGGATTTTCTGGTGTATCCTTCACCTTTTTAATGTTGGCCTTTGGTTCAGGATTAGTTTATTTATAAATGTTAAAAGTTTCCAGGAAATGTAAGAAAGGAGAGTGCTCAGATTTTTGTCTCCTTCTGAAGAAGGCAACATTTAATAGTTAAAGGGACACTAAAGTCATGACCCCACATTTTCCCACTATTCGTTCCTTGATCAATAAATACACAACACCTGGTTGGGAGAGAAAAGGCCGCAGCTTATTTATTAAACAAACCAATAAATTAACATCTTTATTTAACTTTTCAACAATATTTACAATCCACCTCAGTGCTTGCTTTTATTTTCTCCTAAGCCCCCACCCCTTCCAGGGCTGGGCGTTCCTCACATTCCTTTGCTTACCCCAACATAACTACCACCATGCTCCATTAGGCGTAAGCCTCAACAGAAACTAGCAAGCACTTCCGCCTGCGCTGCGACATCACCTAGCTCACCATATAGGGAGGGAGGGCGGGACACACCTCCTACCGTGCTGTTCAGAAGGACACCTGTGACCTCACTTCCAGTGCTGGGACTTATCAAAGTTCCCCAACCCCACCCACATGGAATAATCCACTCCTGGGGGGGGGAAGTGGGGTCACAGGTGCCCTCCTTCCATGTTGTCATCCGGGCCTTTACTTGACCCCACATTTTCCCACTATTCGTTCCTTGATCAATAAATACACAACACCTGGTTGGGAGAGAAAAGGCCGCAGCTTATTTATTAAACAAACCAATAAATTAACATCTTTATTTAACTTTTCAACAATATTTACAATCCACCTCAGTGCTTGCTTTTATTTTCTCCTAAGCCCCCACCCCTTCCAGGGCTGGGCGTTCCTCACATTCCTTTGCTTACCCCAACATAACTACCACCATGCTCCATTAGGCGTAAGCCTCAACAGAAACTAGCAAGCACTTCCGCCACAACTCGCTCCCTAGCGAGTACCGCCAACCAAAGCTAAGGCCTTTTCTATCCCCTCCCGAAGATTAAAATTAAATAAATGTAGTCCGACTTCGTTGAGATGCACTCCGTCCTTCAAGTAAAAACATTTCCCCGATTCCCCTTCAAACTCTACATGGCGTAAGCCAACACCCCCCAGCCCCTTTACATACCCAGATACGGTTCTATTGACCTTTTGTCTGGAAGCCTCCAGTTTGTTTGCATCCCACGCCGATCTCCATACTACTCTACTCTCAATCTCGGACCATACTAGGACCATACCCGGAAACAGCTGACACAATCTATCAAAACTTCTTTTTATGTCCTCAATTAATGCCTTCTGTGGCATACATCCCAAATCGTTTCCACCTGAGTGCACCACCAATACCTTCGGGGGGGAGAAAAGCCTGGCATGTTCCACCACCGTGCCTACTACTTGTGACCATTTCATGCCCCTGATCCCAAACCATCTGATGATAAGCCGGTCCCTTCCAAAGCCCAACTGGGTCCCATCCGGCTTCACTGCTGCTGCCTTCCTCGCCCAGTATATGTAGGAATGTCCTACAATCCAACACTTCCCCGGCTCTGTCAAAAAATTAAAACGTTATCAGTTCCCCCCGATTCGGGGCACCAAACCCGGTCTCACATACCCCCGGAATCGCTCTGATCTCCATCTCCCGATCCTCCTAATCACTGAAGCCTCTAACCCCAAATTGGCCGCCTCCGTCGCCGCGCCTATCCTGAAAGAATGAGAACCAAACTCCAGGCCCACAATTCCCATTAATCCCAACACCTTCCGCATTACTGCCACAAACTGAAAACGCGACAATGGCATTCCGTTCGCATGAACCAACATCGGGCCTGCCCCAGAACCGGCCATCTGAAGATATTCCCTCACGGCCCTTACCGGACAACATTCCCCGCCGATTGCCCGCAGCACCACTACCGATCCTCTACCCTCTTGGTCCGTTTTAGACCTCCGAACCCATAACTCGACCATCCCTTCTGTCACCACAACATCCTGCCTACTCATTCCGCTCACGTCCCACCTGTTTTTTCCCACCAGCTCCGACACCCTGAATGCTCCAAAGAAAGCCAGGACGAAAGCGGCCCTGAACAACAGTTCTTCATACTTTGATAAACAAACCCTATTTAGCTCCGCCACCAACCCCTGCAGAATCGCAAAAGTAACTGGCCTCCGACCATCCGACCGGAATCGCTTCTTACACATCCCTCTGACTGCCATCCGAGTCACAAAATTTTTTGTAAGGTCCTCCCTACCCAGCAAACGAAAAAGGAATGCCATTGCTGCCATCCTCTTTCGCACTTCAGAGGGCGATAGCCCTTCCCTCTCCCACGAACCTACCCAGCTCATCCACAACAAGAAATTACTCCTCCTGCATTCCTGATACTGCTCCTCCTGTAGCACCCGCTCCCACAATTTCCACACTCGGGCGTAAGCCCTCCATGTGTTAGGAGCCAAAGCCCTTTTGATTAATCTCAACATTCCTGGCAACCCAGGTACCACAGATCCTCGGGACATGCTACTCCATCCCGTTCCGCTCCCGGGGCCACTTCTCGGAACCTGTCCCACTGAAATCGTGACAAAGCGTCAGCAATAACGTTAAATCGACCCGGGACATGCACTGCTCTGAAAGATATGTTGCATCTCAGGCACTCCAATACAAACACCCTTAGGAGCCGTATCACCGCCGGCGAATTCGCCGTTAAACGGTTGATTGCCCATACCACTCCCTGATTGTCAG
Source organism: Bombina bombina (assembly GCF_027579735.1). NCBI lineage: Eukaryota > Metazoa > Chordata > Amphibia > Anura > Bombinatoridae > Bombina > Bombina bombina. Next base: position 366,288,207 of record NC_069503.1, on the reverse strand, counting down.
AATGGAAACAAACCCTTTTGTTGCCCAGCTGCTCCGGCCAAATCTTTAGTGCCACAACCAACGGGAATAATTCCAAGAAAGTCAGGTTCTTAGTCAAACCCCACTCGGTCCACACTTCGGGCCATCTACCCGCACACCACTGGCCGTTCAAATAGGCCCCAAAACCGTGGGCTCCTGCAGCGTCTGTAAATAAACACAACTGGTCGTCTGACCAGCCTATTTCCTGCATGATCACTTGCCCATTGAAATCCTCCAAGAAGGTCCGCCAGACCTTCAAGTCCTCTTTGACCTCCACCGACAACCTGACATGGTGTCTTGGGTCAGAAACTCCGGTTGTCAGCAATGACATACGTCTGCAGAATATTCGGCCAATGGGAATTATCCTGCATGCAAAGTTCAGCTTTCCCAACAACGATTGTATATCCCTGAGGGTAGCTTTCTTTCTCGCCAGCATCCTGCCAATCACCGATTTGAGGTCAGCTACCTTGTCCTCTGGTAACCTGCACTCCATCTTAATGGAATCCAATTGGATTCCCAAAAAACTCAATGACGTTGTGGGGCCCTCGGATTTATCAGCGGCCACCGGGATACCAAATTCCTCGGTCACCTGTCCGAAAGCCCGGACCAGACGGTCACATATCGCCGAGCCAGCCGGCCCAACAAACAGGAAATCGTCCAGATAATGTACCATAGACGAAATCTCCGCCGTCTGTTTCACCACCCACTCAACAAAGGAACTGAACCGCTCAAAATAGGAACATGAAATTGAACATCCCATCGGGAGGCACAAATCAACGAAAAAAGATCCATCCATTTTGCATCCCAAAAGATGGTGACACCTTGGATGGACCGGGAGCAAGCGAAAAGCCGATTCAACATCAGCTTTTGCCATTAAAGCCCCAAGGCCCGCCGTTCTCACTAAGCCCACAGCCTTGTCGAATGATGCATATTTCACCGCCACCAATTCCGGATCGATGCCGTCATTGACCGACAATCCTTTAGGGTAAGACAGGTGGTGGATCATGCGATATTGACCCGGGGCCTTCTTGGGGACAACCCCCAGTGGTGATACCCTGAGGTTCATGAATGGGGGTTCCACAAACGGACCCGCCATTCTACCCAATCGAACCTCCTTTTCAATTTTCTCTCTTAGGACCCCCGGGTATTCCCTGGCTGACTTCAAATTCCCTGGAATACCCTCCATTCGCTCATCTTTATACGGAATCATAAAACCCGAGCTAAAACCCGTAAGTAGCAGCTCAGCATCCTCAGCGCGTCCGCGCTTACTGGCGTAAGCCTCTAACCATGGGGCCATCTTTTCGACCCTCACTGGCGTCCGTGCCCGTTGAACCCACGTCTCCTGACCGGGTCGCTTGTTTCCCTTTCTTGAAGCATTTCGCGAAGGGGTGTACACCCCCACACCCAGAACACTCGTGCTTGTATTTGCATGAGGCCCCGAACTTACACTGCCCATCGTTGAACTGGAAGCATACCCCTTTTCTAAGGGCTGATCCAGTCCCCCCGGAGCTTCCGCTGCCCGACGTTTGCCCGTAACCCCGAAAGGAATGACTACCCCTTAAGGGAGTCATAATCTCTAGCCAAATGCTCATATCTCTGTCGTCCCACCGCATCTCTGGCCGCACCGCCAACCTTTGCCTAAAGCCCTCGTCGTACCGCCACCACGCCATTCCCCCGTATGTCCTATACGCGCTAGAAATCTCGTCGTAATAACAGAACAACGAAGACCCTTGATCCGGGAACTTCTCGCATGTGACACTAGCCAAGATGCCGAATGCACGCGACCAATTACTAAAAGTCTTTGGTAATTTGCGCCAACGTTTTTTGCACTCCTCCTCCTCCTTTTTCCCTGTTTCCTTCTCATCCTCCTTTACCTCCAGAACGTGCTCCAAAGGTAACAGTGAGAAAATCTCTATATATTCCCGTTTCCCAATCTTGTCCCTCAAATCACTGGTTAAGTGAATCCCTAAAGGGCCAATTGAACAGAGACATGGTCTCCGCATAGCCCCTTCCGGTACCCGGACCACCTCTCCTACACTGCTCGCTGTACTTCCCGTGCTTGCCGCCGGTACCGGCGACCCCGCAACAGCTGGGGTAACTCCTGGCGTTGCCCACGCCGCCGCAACCGAGGTACTCCCACCCGGGTTCTCCAAAGAAGCAATTAAAGCTTTTAAACCTGACACCAGCGTTTCCCCATTCACACCCGGTGCCCCACCAGCCATCTCACCTGCTGGCTGCTGCACCGTTCCTGCGCGTTCCACTCGTACTGGTCTTGCTTCTGTATGTTCCTCCCGTACCGATCTAGCTTCTGCGCGCTCCTCTCGAACTGGCCTTGCCTCGTCCCTGCGGCCTCGGCCACTGTTATCTTACTCCCTTCCTCTGCTCACGTCCAGTCTCCTCCGAACCGTTTCTCTCCTGGCAGGGGATCTCCCCCTGCCGTATCTGCCCCGGTCCCGTCTTCTATCCAATCTTGCCCAAGTAGGCGAAGCCGATGACCCGCCTCCTCTTGTCCTCCTTCGCGGCGACCTAGATCTCCTGCCTCCTCTTGCAGACGCCGTCCTGGCCAGCTGCATAGCCCCTCGATCTGTTCCACCTCCTGCTACCGGTGCCTGTAATGTAGATATAGACATAACTTCTCTCCCCACAGAAACCCCTCTGCCCCCTACCTCTCCCTCCTGAGAAACTGCTCCCTGCCCTCCCACACTCCGTTGAGGAGACAGTAACTGTAGTATCTGCGCCAAGGCGGACAGATCACCTACCTGACTCGCCGTTCTCGGTCCCGCCGATGTGCCCTCTAAGGGATCATCCTCCTCCTCCGCAAAGTCACCACTGGCGTTGAGCTCGAGTGGTGGCTCCGTAAGCCTGTCCTGCTGTGCCGGGATGACTCCTTCAGAGACGTCCAGAGCCTCCTCCCTCAGTTCTCCCCCGGTCCCACCTGCAATGCACAATAAAAAATCAAAACCGTCCACAGCAATAAACACCCCCTCCCGTTCCTATATTTTGCCTTCATATGCCAATTTTTTTTTTTTTTGCTCCCCACTATAGGACCCCCCCCCCCCTTCCTGTACCCGCCCCGGAGGACCCTACCCGACACCCACTCCTTAGAAAACTTTACAGGCCCCCCCCCCCCCTGCTCGGCACACCCTATAGGGGAGGTACCGTTATCCTGCATATGGGACCCCCACTCTAAATGGCCCCCCAATCTATATGCCACCAAAGGGAGGGGAACAGCTATAATAAACGATATACCAGCAGACCTGCCAAGTAAACAGGACCCCAGGCTACATTCTATCTCACTTTCCCCCTTTTTTTTTTTTTTTTTTTTTGGGGGGCCCAAATGGCACCTCGCCATGCTAACAGAGAAGGGCCTAATAGATACGCCCGCCCCAAGTAGACCGGTACCTGGCCTAACGGGGGGGGCCGCCTAAATTTACATGGGGGGAATCATAACGATATATTTATATATTTCTTTACTTTAAAGAAAGCGAGAGAAGCAGGGCTATAAGCCCAAACCTACTGCTTGTGAAGTGGTTCCGCCAAACTTTATGCCACCCAGGCTGGCAGAAACAACCCAGATACTCCCTCACACTATGCGCGCTCTTTTTTTTTTTTTTTTTTTAAATTAACCCCTTTCCCTAGCCTTAATAACTGCCAGTTATGCCCCTTGGGTCCCTACCCCGATCCCCAGCAAAAAAAATTTTCCTCAACTTTTTTTTTTTTTTTTTGCGCACTGCTGAACCCTATGTTCCCTTTTTCCCAGGCCAGTCGGGCGCACTCTGTGAGGAAAACCTCCCCCCCCTCCCCCCAATGGGTGCCACCTGTAAATGCAGCTCCCTCCCCCACCATACACCCGTGTCCTCAAATAACTTTTGCTCCTTTTTTTTTTTTTTTTTTTGTGTTTCTGCGATAGCTCAGCCACTATGTCCCCATACTTCGATAGCTCAGCCGCTTACCTGACTCCCGACCTCTTCTCCCGGTCCGTCCTGATCTGCCGCGTCCTCTCGCTGTTTGGGGCTCCGACCGTTGACGTGCCGTGATGACGTCAGACCTCAGCGCCGCCTGCGACCGGGTCTCCGTTCCCGCTCCGGACCGTAAACTTCCATGGCTCTCCAGACTCGCCTGCTCCAGTGGACCCACCGGCTGACTCCTCTCCCGACCGGATCTTCTCCTGCCGACCTCCGGGCTCAAGCGTTCCGGTGGCCTCGACCTCCTGGCCGGCCGTCTTCCGCTCCCGACTGCTGACTCCAACACCGGACCTGTCGTGGCTACCTCCCCAGCCGTGGACAACTGCTGCCGGATCCAGCCTTCGCCATTCCTCCTCGCCGCCGACAGCAACTCCTGCAACAAGGCCTCCATCTTCAGGTAAGTCAGTGTACACACCTCCTACCGTGCTGTTCAGAAGGACACCTGTGACCTCACTTCCAGTGCTGGGACTTATCAAAGTTCCCCAACCCCACCCACATGGAATAATCCACTCCTGGGGGGGGGAAGTGGGGTCACAGGTGCCCTCCTTCCATGTTGTCATCCGGGCCTTTACTATATAAAACTATAATTCAGATAGAGCATGCATAAAAAAAACTGTCCAATTTACTTCCATTATCAAATTGTGCACATTCTTTTTGCTCCTACTGAGCATGTGCAAATTTAATAAATCTACATAAATAAGTATGTGATTTGCTGATGACTGTCACGTGATACAGGGGGTAGAACATTGAAGAAAATTTTGAAAATTTTCAGAAAAAAAACTACAGTTCATTTTAAATTCAGAGTGAGTGTTATTGCATTGTCTTTTTTATTGTGCATTTGTTAATTATGCAAATCTTCTGTATTTAATGTTTGTATAACTGAAGCACAGTGATCTGAGAATTAGAGAGAATTTTATTTGTATTTTATGGAGATGTTGTTGGAATAAATCAGGGGTTTTCAAAGTTATATGTGGTGGTCCTCCCCTCTGGTGAAATTTACAAGACAGTGCCCCCCTATAATAGATTCTACTTTATTTTTTTCTCTTTAAAATTGTAATATTTATTTTTAGTTTTAATTTGGGGGATTTACATCAGATCCAGGGTTCATACGCAGCTCTCAAGAGGTGATTCTGCTCAACCGTATCAATTTGCACTTTCAATTTAGAGCTCTGTGCCTATCTTCCACCTACGTGCCATACTTTGTCTTATTCCACCACAAAATGGCAGGCGTCATTGTCGTCTCTTAAAAGCCGTTCTATGTTTTCCCAAAGTCTACTGCTGCTGCTTGTGGTTTCCATAGGACAGTGTGAAGAGCTCCCACACCTCCCCTTATATGCTCTAGCTCCCGCCTCACCACTGGAATAGATCTATACACCTGATGTAACATTTCCTGTGAGTATTATTCTAGTTCTGCTATTCTAAGATTGCACAATTCTCTGTTTGTTTCACTAGGAATGAAAATCCCTGTTTTACACCCCCCCCCCCCATGTGTTCTTGAAGAATCTACCTAACTCCCTGATTTAGAATGACTGGTCTATGCCTCATTTAGATATGTCCTGCCAGAGTAATTGGATATTTTTTTCTAGTGTTGACGACTATCCACATTTCCTTTCTAGATTGTTGAAATGTAGAAAAGAGGACAACCCTGTAAATTGGCAACAAACTTTACAGACTGTAAATTCCAGATGTGTTTCCTTTAAATGTTACTGGGCAAAATATTGAGGCTCATAACATGGTAGATATATTTTGTGTCACGAGACCTCTGCAGAAAATGCTTTTGTACTGTGAATATTGTTTACATTTCAGTGCAGATTGTGGGGTCACATGTTTGCATTTAAAGTGTGTAGTTGCATGTTAATTTAATATAACTTCAGCCCAGATGACACCAATCCAAATGGCTCATTCAGTATATATTTGTAAACTTGAATTACATCTGTTCTTTGTAGTCTATTAAAACTATTACCTCTATTTTCCTTATAATCCTAAATGGTACCATGTTTTTATACATATACAGTACAGTATAGAATTTAGTGCCAAACTCCACAGGTGATGGCTTTTAACCACAGTGGGAAGAATAGACTTCAAAAGGTCTAATTAGCAGAATCAGCCATAAGCCAAGCTGACATCAAAGGCCGTTGTGGGCCTGAAGCAGATTTTTTATTCCTTACCATTTCTCTAGTTTACAAATAATATAAAGTGCATATGTGCTCAGGCAATCTCCTTTCTGCAAAACCTGTGAATTTCCTCTGAGCAAAAAACAGGATTAGTCTTAACCATGTAAAGAATTTAGTGGTTTATAGGTATTCATGCTTTTCATGGGGGTCATATTAGATTATAGGAGGACTGGCAACTTGTTAGACCAGGTACAGCACCTCTGCCCCATACAGTTTAGTTTTTATATTTGCATAATATGTTATAGCTGCATAGTGGTTCTGGGATTTGAATGGGAAGTACTTGTTAGGATAAAAGTAGCTGAATTTTAAACCAGGAAAGCTAGCATTTTTGGTTAAGACTTAACATTAAATGGTTTTTATATTTCACGGTGTATGAAAAATAACATCCAAGTTTCTTTTAAAAGCACACCTTTAAAAAGCACTCCCTTTTTCTCAAATTAAAATCAGTACAAGACAGTCCATATCTCAAGTGGTTTCAAAGTAACCAGCTTACATGTTTCGGTGTTATGCCGTAGTCTAAGCTGTTTGTTCTACTTGGCACCTGTTAACATATTTAAAACGCATATATATTCTCTTTTTGCTAAAAGCTTTCTCACATCATAGATATTGATCTACTTAAAGGGACACTGAACCCAATTTTTTTCTTCTTGTGTGATTCAGATAGAGCATGCAATTTTAAGCAACTTTCTAATTTACTTCTATTATCAATTTTTCTTCGTTCTCTTGCTATCTTTATTTGAAAAAGAAGGCATCTAAGCTAAAAATTTTTTGGTTCAGACCCTGGACTGCACTTGTTAATTGATCGGTTAAATTAATCCACCAATCAGCAAGAACAACCCAGGTTGTTCACCAAAAATGGCCCGACATCTAAACTTACATTCTTGCTTTTCAAATAAAGAAACCAAGAGAATGCAGAAAATGCAGAAAATTTGATAATAGGAGTAAATTAGAAATTTGGGTTCAGTGTCCCTTTAAGGTGGACTTGCTCCTTATACACACAAACCTAGCTCTATAATTGCTTACATATAGTGTAAAGTAACAAGGCTCACTTATTTCCAATTGTATTTGTAAATTAATAAAAACACATATTTATATATATATATATATATATATATATATATATATATATATAATAGATATTTTCTTTTCTGTCCAATGTCATGCTGAATTATTATAATTTTTTTTTTCTATTATTTCTTAACTATATTTATTAATCATACTATTCATTAAGACATTGAAAAGACATCCATCACTCTCATGTATGTAACATTTATTTAATGGGACACTCAAGAAAAAATAAACTTTCATGATTCAGATAGAGCATGCAGTTTTAAACAACTTTCCAAATTACCTCCATTAACAAAATGTGCACAGTCTTTTTATATTTACACTTTTTGAGTCACCAGCTCCTACTGAGCATGTGCGAGAATTAACAGAATATAACTAAATGTATTTATGACTGGGTGATTGCGGTCACATGATACAGGGGCAGTGGAAATAGACATAACTTTGAAACTTGTTCAGAAAAAAATCTACTACTCATTTGAAGTTCAGACTTTTTTGCATTGCCTTTTTATCATGTATTTATTTGATTAAGCAAATCTACTTTATTCACTGGTCCTTTAAAGGGACAGTCATCAACACCAGCATTTTTGTTGTCTAAAAAGATAGATAATCCCTTTATTACCCATTCCCCAATTTTGCATAACCAACACAGTTATAATAATTTACTTTTTACCTCTATAATTACATTGTATCTAAGCCTCTGCAAACTGCCCCTTTTTGACAGACTTGCATTTGAGCCAATCAATGCTATCTATATGACACACATGAACTAAAGCCCTCTAGTGGTGAATAACTGTCAAAATGCATTCAGATTAGATTTGGCCTTCAAGGTCTAAGAAATTAGCATATGAGCCTACCTAGGTTTAGGCTTTAACTAAGAATACCAAGAGAACAAAGCAAAATTGGTGATAAAAGTAAATTGGAAAGTTGTATAAAATTACATGCCCTATTTGAATCATGAAAGTTTATTTTGGACTTGACTGTCCCGTTAAGTATTTCTCCTGAAAAAATTGTACAATTCAGTAAACTGTAAATATGTATCCTAAGTTAATATGCTCTCTATTTCATGAACCTGCTTCAATACACAAGGCTCCATTTCATTAATGGTGTGATCCTTTTCCCTTGCTTCGTTATTTATTTTTTTGTATCCACATACAAAATTAACTAAAACATAGGTATCCATATTTTTTAAGATCTTTATTTACTCCCAAAAGGTCATATTCCGAATTTAGACCCTGTGGTATTCTACTCTTTAACTTAAAAATCTAGAATACCTCCCTTTTGGTAAGCAACAGTTCAAGACTACCTCCCCTCTTGCCCAATGATATTAGTTCAATGATAGCCCACCTTAGACTATCCGCTTTAAGTTTAAAGTGTTGAACCAATGTGGCAGAGAGGGTGCCTGAACTGATGTTGGTTTAATGTTCTCGTATCCACGACCTCGTTTCATGGGTTGTCATGCCTACTTATTGTAAGTTACACACAATGCACATCAAGAGGTTCACAGTATTTGTGGTCTGACAGTTAAAACACATCCTATGAAAAAAGCTCTCATCAGTAATTGTGCTCAAAAAGCCATTTCCAACTGTTACCATTTCACACGCCTTGCATGTAAGGTTATGGCATCTGTTGACCCCTTTAAACGTAAGCCAGGAATTTTCCTAAATATTTTGTGTCCTCAAATCGGTAGGTGAGATTAGAAATTAAAAAAAACCTTTTCTGAAGCGACAACTCTCTTTAGCTACATCTTTTAGGTTATCATAATAATGGAATTTGCTTTTTCACAAGTGATGAAGTTCACCCTCCTTTTGCAGGACTTTTCTATCCCTCTTTATTTCTCACTATTTCAGGTGGCCAAAGCATTTCTCGTTTCAGTGACCATTCTCTGGGTTAACACCAATATCTAAGTCTTTTAGTTAACAACTGAGCTTGGAGATCATATTTTACGTCATCAGAACTTTTTTTGCGAAATCGAACTAATTGACCTTTAGCTATAGCCCTTAAAAACCCCTCTTATGGTGATTACTTCTGGCGTGAAAAATGTGTTGTCTGATATAGGTTTTCTGTACACCTTAGATCTTACAAAACCTTTACCCAAAAGGTAAAGGAGATGCCACATTCATTAACATTGAGCCCTTCCACAAAATTTTTGGCTACATATTCGCCTTCTTGCCAAATGAATATAATGTCGTTAACCTCTTATACGTGACAATTGTCACCACCATAAATGCAAGATAGCTCACACCAACAAATAAATATGTAGGCATGAAAAGCTGTCCCGCATTTCTGGAGGTAAAAATCCCCTGCAAATTTAAAATAATTGTCGGTAAATAGAAATCTCGTGACCCTGAGAACATGGTCACTAAATTTATCTTTGAAATTCAGGGACCTTTTTAAGAAATAGTGCACATCATGGTTACTAACCTGCTCTCCCCCATCAGCTGATCAGTAACCATGGTTAGTAACTTGCTGTCTCCATCAGCTGATTATTTCCCCTTTGCACTGGTTCAGCTATAATGAAAACCTGGCCTGTTGGGGGGTACTTGAGGACCGCGGTTGAGAAACAATGCCTTACATGACTATGTTTAGTTGTTAGCTTTAGATAATTGGTTATAGAGTTACTCTAGATTCAAAATATGTTTAATTTATTATAAAAATATACATAATCTATTATTACAATTGAATAAGTCTTGTGTTATAGGTAACATAACTGTGAAGATTATTTTCAGCAATGGCAATTTTGTTTGGTCCTCCCCAATTTATCCCAGAAGGAGAAGTAAGGCTGTGCGCTTAGGGTAATGAGGCAGGCAAGATTGTTTTTAAAGGGACATTAAATTAAGAGTTGCCACCCGTCCCTTAAAATACAGAACACTTATAAGTTACACATGCTGCAGGGTGTGCAGGGAGGAATATAAATAGTGCTGTCCAGAAACACAATACATGTTCCTCCCTGCACACCCTGCAGCATGTGTAACTCATAAGTGTCCAGGAAAACATGGCTGAGGTGGCAACCCTACTTAAACACTAAATACATTTTATAAGGATACAGTTTTAAAGGGTATTCCCTGCCTCCCTCTAGTCATGGGTGGCACCATATTGAAATCTGCCTTTCATTGCATTCCAGTGCTGACGTGTTTGCACATGTGCAGTAACTCTCCTTCAGGCACCTGCAGTGAAATCTAGGTTCCAAAATGGCAGTGCCCATAATTAGAGGGAGGTGCATGAAATATATTTTGTGTTTAATGTCCCTTTAGGAGCATGGGTATGCGAAAACTCAAAGCTATGTATTTACCTTCTTCTCTTTGCTGTGGCGATCTTTAAATACTATAGTTTATTCCTGTGAACAGTATCTAAAATCGCCAAATAAAATAGAATATTTCAGGATTGACTGTAAAGACAACAAGTTTAGCAATCTGTTCCAATTTAACAAGGCCACTTTTGCAAAACAAACTGTTATTATGTGAGTTGAAGAAATAGATGCAGACAAGAATTTGTCCAGACCATCTACTTTTCATTAACATTAGATGAATCTTATCAACTAACACAGTCCAACTTTTAACTTCACTTTTTACAGTTTCACAGCATTTTTACATGAATGGGTTGCTTGCTGTAGATTCTCTTCATGGGATTGCTTTCACAGCTTTACACTGCACTAAGAAGCCCTGTGTGTGAAATGTTTGGATATAGATGAATTAATGGCTATTTTAATAAAGTGGGTAAATCTTATCAAAGGGGGAAATTTATTGTTTATTGGCTCACCTCAAATTTATGTCCTTCTTAACCGAACTTAAGGCGGAATATGGAGACTTTATTTTGCATTCATATATTTTTTAATTATTTATTTTTTTTGGCCTTAAAGTGAAGGTAAACTTTGGTGAATGAAAGCCCGTTTTTTAAAAAATGCTATTAAAAACAGGGGCACTTTCATTCTTCAAAGTTTACAAAGCAGCCGTTTTTATTAAAAACGTACCTTTTTTTCTTTTCACAGCCAGAGCAGCTCCCCCCCCCCTGGAAATCCTCTCTTCACACATCAGCAATGACTAATCCGGCTTCCTCTATTAGGGGGAAGCTGCTCTGGCTATGAAAAGAAAAAAAGATAAGTTTTTAATAAAAACGGCTGCTTTGTAAACTTTGATGAATGAAAGTGCCCCTGTTTTTAATAGCATTTTTTAAAAACGGGCTTTCATTCACCAAAGTTTACCTTCACTTTAAGGAAGGTTATTTAATTTATTGATGAACATGTTAAAACTAACACGTCAAGTTTATCTTACACGTAACAGATCTTTATTACATATCCTTGTGTCAATAAAGGTTTCTTTCATGTAATTAGCAAGAGTCCATGAGCTAGTGACGTATGGGATATACATTCCTACCAGGAGGGGCAAAGTTTCCCAAACCTTAAAATGCCTATAAATACACCCCTCACCACACCCACAATTCAGTTTTACAAACTTTGCCTCCGATGGAGGTGGTGAAGTAAGTTTGTGCTAGATTCTACGTTGATATGCGCTCCGCAGCAAGTTGGAGCCCGGTTTTCCTCTCAGCGTGCAGTGAATGTCAGAGGGATGTGAGGAGAGTATTGCCTATTTGAATGCAGTGATCTCCTTCTAAGGGGTCTATTTCATAGGTTCTCTGTTATCGGTCGTAGAGATTCATCTCTTACCTCCCTTTTCAGATCGACGATATACTCTTATATATACCATTACCTCTGCTGATTCTCGTTTCAGTACTGGTTTGGCTATCTGCTATATGTAGATGAGTGTCCTGGGGTAAGTAAGTCTTATTTTCTGTGACACTCCTAGCTATGGTTGGGCACTTTGTTTATAAAGTTCTAAATATATGTATTCAAACATTTATTTGCCTTGACTCAGAATGTTCAACTTTCCTTATTTTTCAGACAGTCAGTTTCATATTTGGGATAATGCATTTTAATTTAACATTTTTTACCTTAAAATTTGACTTTTTCCCTGTGGGCTGTTAGGCTCGCGGGGGCTGAAAATGCTTCATTTTATTGCGTCATTCTTGGCGCAGACTTTTTTGGCGCAAAAATTCTATTTCCGTTTCCGGCGTCATACGTGTCGCCGGAAGTTGCGTCATTCTTTGACGTTATTTTGCGCCAAAAATGTCGGCGTTCCGGATGTGGCGTCATTTTTGGCGCCAAAAAGCATTTAGGCGCCAAATAATGTGGGCGTCTTATTTGGCGCGAAAAAATATGGGCGTCACTTTTGTCTCCACATTATTTAAGTCTCATTTTTTATTGCTTCTGGTTGCTAGAAGCTTGTTCTTTGGCATTTTTTCCCATTCCTGAAACTGTCATTTAAGGAATTTGATCAATTTTGCTTTATATGTTGTTTTTTTCTTTTACATATTGCAAGATGTTCCACGTTGCAACTGAGTCAGAAGATACTTCAGGAAAATCACTGCACAATGCTGGAGCTACCAAGCTAAGTGTATCTGCTATAAACTTTTGGTATCTGTTTCTCCAGCTGTTATTTGTATTGCATGTCATGTCAAACTTATTAATGCAGATAAAATTTCCTTTAGTACTGTTACATTACCTGTTGCTGTTCCGTCAACATCTAATTTTCAGAGTGTTCCTGATAACATAAGAGATTTTATTTTTTTAAATCCATTAAGAAGGCTATGTCTGTTATTTTTCCTTCTAGTATACATAAAAGTCTTTTAAAACTTCTCTTTTTTTCAGATGAATTTTTAAATGAACATCATCATTCTGATACTGATAATGGTTCTTCTGGTTCTGAGGTTTCTGTCTCAGAGGTTGATGCTGATAAATCTTTGTATTTTTTCAAGATGGAATTTATTCGTTCTTTACTTAAAGAAGTGTTATTTGCATTAGAAATAGAGGATTCTGGTCCTCTTGATACTAAATGTAAACGTTTAAATAAGGTTTTTAAATCTCCTGTAGTTATTCCAGAAGTGTTTTATCTCCCTGATGCTATTTCTGAAGTAATTTCCAGGGAATGGAATAATTTGGGTAATTTATTTACTCCTTCTAGACGTTTAAGCAAATTATATCCTGTGCCATCTGACATATTAGAGTTTTTTGGGACAAAAATCCCTAAGGTTATGGGGCTGTCTCTACTCCTGCTAATGTACTACTATTCCTACGGCAGATAGTACTTCATTTAAGGATCCTTTAGATAGGAAAATTGATTCCTTTCTAAGAAAAGCTTACTTATGTTCAGGTAATCTTCTTAGACCTGCTATATTTTTAGCGGATGTTGCTGCAGCTTCAACTTTTTGGTTAGAAGCTTTAGCGCAACAAGTAACAGATCATAATTTTATAGCATTATTTTTATTCTATAACATGCTAATAATTTTATTGGTGATACCATCTTTTGATATCATTAGAGTTGATGTCAGGTATATGTCTCTAGCTATTTTAGCTAGAATAGCTTTATGGATTAAACTTGGAATGCTGACATGTCTTCTAAGTCAACTTTGCTTTCCCTTTCTTTCCAGGGTAAATAATCATTTTCGTTCCTTTCCTCACAAGGAACAAAAGCCTGATCCTTCATCCTCAGGAGCGGTATCAGTTTGGAAACTATTTCCAGTTTGGAATATATCCAAGCCTTATAGAAACCTATAGCCAGCTCCTAAGTACCTATGAAGGTGCGGCCCTTATTCCAGCTCAGCTGGTATGGGGCAGATTACGTTTTCTTCAAAGAAATTTGGATCAATTCCGTTCTTAATCTCTGGTTTCAGAAACATTGTTTCAGAAAGGTACAGAATTGGCTTCAAGTTAAGGCCTCCTGCTAAGAGATTCTTTTCTTTCCCGTGTCCCAGTTAACACAGCAAAGGCTCAGCATTTCTGAAATGTGTTTCAGATCTAGAGTTGGCTGGAGTATTTATGCCAGTTCCAGTTCTGGAACAGGGGCTGGGGTCTTATTTTATCTCTTCATTGTACCAAAGAAGGTCAATTCCTTCAGACCAGTTCCGGATCTATCATTATTGAATCATTATGTTAGGATACCAACATTCAAGATGGTTACTGTAGGACTATCCTGCCTTTTGTTTAGCAAGGGCATTATATGTCTACAATAGATTTACAGGATGTGTATCTGCATATTCCGATTCATCCAGATCACTTTTAGTGTCTGAGATTCTCTTTTTAGACAAGCATTACCAGTTTTGTGGCTCTACCGTTTGGCTTAGCCTCAGTTCCAAGAATTTTTTTCAAAGGTTCTCGGTGCCCTTCTTTCTGTAATCAGAGAATAGGGTTTTGGTATTTCCTTATTTGGACGATATCTTGGTATTTGCTCAGTCTTCTCATTTTCGAAGAATCTCATACGAATCGACTTGTGTTGTTTCTTCAAGTTCATGGTTGGAGGATCAATTTACCAATCAGTTCATTGATTCCTTAGACAAGGGTAACCTTTTTAGGTTTCTAGATAAATTCAGTGTCTATGACTCTGTCCTTGTCAGACAAGAGAAGTTTAACATTGATATCAGCTTGTCAAAACCTTCAGTCACAATCATTCCCTTTGGTAGCCTTATGCATGGAAATGTTGGGTCTTAGGACTGCCGCATCAGATGCGATCTCCTTTGCTCGTTTTCACATGCGACCTCTTCAGCTCTGTATGCTGAACCAATGGTGCAGGGATTACTCAAAGATATCTCAATTAATATCTTTAAACCGATTTTACAACACTCTCTGACATGGTGGACAGATCACCATCGTTTAGTTCAGGGGGCTTCTTTGTTCTTCCGACCTGGACTATAATCTCAACAGATGCAAGTCTTACAGGTTGGGGAGCTGTGTGGGGGTATCTGACGGCACAAGGGGTTTGGGAATCTCAGGAGGTGAGATTTCCGATCAATATTTTGGAACTCCGTGCAATTTTCGGAGCTCTTCAGTCTTGGCCTCTTCTGAAGAGAGAGTTGTTCATTTGTTTTCAGATAGACAATGTCACAACTGTGGCATACATCAATCATCAAGGAGGGACTCACAGTCCTCTGGCTATGAAAGAAGTATCTCGAATTTTGGTTTGGGCGGAATCCAGCTCCTGTCTAATCTCTGCGGTTCATATCCCAGGTATGGACAATTGGAAAGCGGATTATCTCAGTCGTCAAACGTTGCATCCGGGCGAATGGTCTCTTCACCCAGAGGTATTTCTTCAGATTGTTCAAATGTAGGAACTTCCAGAAATAGATCTGATGGCTTCTCATCTAATCAAGAAACTTCCCAGGTATCTGTCCAGATCCCGGGATCCTCAGGCGGAGGCAGTGGATGCATTATCACTTCCTTGGAAGTATCATCCTCCCTATATCTTTCCGCCTCTAGTTCTTCTTCCAAGAGTAACCTCCAAGATTCTGAAGGAATGCTCGTTTGTTCTGCTGGTAGCTCCGGCATGGCCTTACAGGTTTTGGTATGCGGATCTTGTCCGGATGGCCTCTTGCCAACCGTGGACTCTTCCGTTAAGACCAGACCTTTTGTCTCAAGGTCCTTTTTTTCCATCAGGATCTGAAATCCTTAAATTTAAAGGTATGGCGATTGAACGCTTGATTCTTGGTCAAAGAGGTTTCTCTGACTCTGTGATTAATACTATGTTACAGGCTCGTACATCTGTATCCAGAGAGATATATTATAGAGTCTGGAAGACTTATATTTCTTGGTGTCTTTCTCATCATTTTTCTTGGCATTCTTTTAGAATACCGAGAATATTACAGTATTCTTCAGGATGGTTTAGATAAGGGTTTGTCCGCAAGTTCCTTGAAAGGTCAAATCTCTGCTCTTTCTGTTCTTTTTCACAGAAAGATTGCTATTCTTCCTGATATTCATTGTTTTGTACAAGCTTTGGTTCGTATAAAGCCTGTCATTAAGTCAATTTCTCCTCCTTGGAGTTTGAATTTGGTTCTGGGGGCTCTTCAAGCTCCTCCATTTGAACCTATGCATTCATTGGATATTAAATTACTTTCTTGGAAAGTTTTTTGTTCCTTTTGGCCATCTCTTCTGCCAGAAGAGTTTCTGAATTATCTGCTCTTTCTTGTGAGTCTCCTTTTCTGATTTTTCATCAGGATAAGGCGGTGTTGCGAACTTCTTTTGAATTTTTACCTAAAGTTGTGAATTCCAACAACATTAGTAGAGAAATTGTGGTTCCTTCATTATGTCCTAATCCTAAGAATTCTAAGGAGAAATCTTTGCATTCTTTGGATGTTGTTAGAGCTTTGAAATATTATGTTGAAGCTACGAAATCTTTTCGTAAGACTTCTAGTCTATTTGTTATTTTTTCCGGTTCTAGAAAAGGCCAGAAAGCTTCTGCCATTTCTTTGGCATCTTGGTTGAAATCTTTAATTCATCTTGCCTATGTTGAGTCGGGTAAAACTCCGCCTCAGAGAATTACAGCTCATTCTACTAGGTCAGTTTCTACTTCCTGGGCGTTTAGGAATGAAGCTTCGGTTGACCAGATCTGCAAAGCAGCGACTTGGTCCTCTTTGCATACTTTTACTAAATTCTACCATTTTGATGTATTTTCTTCTTCTGAAGCAGTTTTTGGTAGAAAAGTACTTCAGGCAGCGGTTTCAGTTTGAATCTTCTGCTTATGTTTTTCATTAAACTTTATTTTGGGTGTGGATTATTTTCAGCAGGAATTGGCTGTCTTTATTTTATCCCTCCCTCTCTAGTGACTCTTGTGTGGAAAGATCCACTTCTTGGGTAGTCATTATCCCATACGTCACTAGCTCATGGACTCTTGCTAATTACATGAAAGAAAACATAATTTATGTAAGAACTTACCTGATAAATTCATTTCTTTCATATTAGCAAGAGTCCATGAGGCCCGCCCTTTTTTTGTGGTGGTTATGATTTTGTATAAAGCACAATTATTCCAATTCCTTATTTTATATGCTTTCGCACTTTTTTCTTATCACCCCACTTCTTGGCTATTCGTTAAACTGAATTGTGGGTGTGGTGAGGGGTGTATTTATAGGCATTTTAAGGTTTGGGAAACTTTGCCCCTCCTGGTAGGAATGTATATCCCATACGTCACTAGCTCATGGACTCTTGCTAATATGAAAGAAATTAATTTATCAGGTAAGTTCTTACATAAATTATGTTTTTTAAGGCTTCCTTTGCCAAAAGGAACATAGTGCATTTTTATGGTAATAGGTTCGGAATATCTGGACTTGAGAAGCCTTTTTTTTTCACATCCCACTGTTCAACAGTTCCTAGAATGAAAGAAGCTATGTGATCTTCAGAGTGATGTATTTCCAGACACAAGAGATGGCTCTTGAAACAAGTAGTACAATAACTCAAAACTGAATAACTTCTTCAAACAAATAACTTATTTGTTTGGAAGCACATACACGTGTGAATGAATCAATGAAGGCAATAAAATCAGCACAGAAAAACGTATTAATGATGGCCACCTTCAAGATTTGATACGTTTTTCATTAATTTCAAGTTGATTTTGATATATATATTTGACGAGGAAGGGGATTTGGTCCTCAAATGTCACAAGTAATCTTAAAGAAGCACTTTACAAATCCAGTGAGTGTGGTCTAATATGTGGGCTATTACATTTTTTGTGACCTGCACCCTGGTGGATGAATTCAAATTGATTAATGATGGCCTCCTTCAAGATTTTATGCTTTTCATTCATTTCAAGTTAATTTTCAAGAGCTCCTGAATTTATTTTATTATTCAGTTTTCTCACTTTTCCACACCATCATACTATTTTTATATTTTTTTTCTTCTAAAAACAGATTTTTATATATATATATATATATATATATATATATATATATATATATATATATATATAAATATAAATATATAATCCATAGTTTATTACAATATTACTTATGATGTTTCGAGGACCAAATTCCCTTCCACAGACAAAACATTATAGTGCATTTTACCACAATAACACTATATCCTGGCACAATATAAATAATTATGTATGATATATATGTTGTACCAGCACCCCTAGTTTAATAAATATCACAGTTATATACACAGAGAATAAATATCGTGTATCCTATATAAGGACACACTTCTCAGTGTAGTGCACGGTAAGGGTATTTAATTAATATTTAAATAAAAAGAAACAGAAAGACCCTTATTTGTCCAGCACCCAACTATGTATTGAACAATTATGTACTAGTCTCAGAATTCAGTATGAGTCAAAACAACATTTAAAATGAAAAACAAACTCTATGAAGTGCGTGATTAATTCTGTTTATATAAATATCACAGCAATACAATGAATTATAAGCATTACCCCCAAATTGTAGAGCTAATAGTTCACAACCCGGGTTGTAGGTAAGAGTTCATAGGTTAGTCCATTGGTACTCCGGTATATTAGAATTATAAATTCAAATGCCTCTAATCAGCATATTTGTAATCCAAAAGTGGAAATCAATGCAGGTGCGGCACCAAAATTCGCAACACTCTCAATGCAGGATTATAACTTGTATCGTAGCACTCTCAATGCAGGATTATGACTTGTATCAATTTCAACAAGATATAATAAAATGGCAACTTTGCAATACCATATACATCTTGATTGTAACAGCTCTGTTCAGCATATTGTAACATGATAGACAAGTACCTGTTTCCTTGGTGTCATGGTGCCAAAACTACCTGCTCGTTGCTTCCAACGATTTCAACAAAGACCGGGACTTTCAAATTAGTCACCTTTACTCTTCATCCGCAGATGCACAGCCGGAAGAAGCCCGAATGGAACCCGGGTGAAACGCGCGTAGCTTGTTTGTTTGTTGGTTGGAGCGGTGCAACAGCTGAGCACCGTCCAACAGCTGACCCCCTAAGAAATCTACATCTCCGCTAAAGGATAAGGTGTGCGGATGCACTGAAAGAGCCGACAACTGCGGATGAAGAGTAAAGGTGACTAATTTGAAAGTCCCGGTCTTTGTTGAAATCGTTGGAAGCAACGAGCAGGTAGTTTTGGCACCATGACACCAAGGAAACAGGTACTTGTCTATCATGTTATAATATGCTGAACAGAGCTGTTACAATCAAGATGTATATGGTATTGCAAAGTTGCCATTTTATTATATCTTGTTGAAATTGATACAAGTCATAATCCTGCATTGAGAGTGCTACGATACAAGTTATAATCCTGCATTGAGAGTGTTGCGAATTTTGGTGCCGCACCTGCATTAACGTTGATTTCCACTTTTGGATTACAAATATGCTGATTAGAGGCATTTGAATTTATAATTCTAATATACCGGAGTACCAATGGACTAACCTATGAACTCTTACCTACAACCCTGGTTGTGAACTATTAGCTCTACAATTTGGGGGTAATGCTTATAATTCATTGTATTGCTGTGATATTTATATAAACAGAATTAATCACACACTTCATAGAGTTTGTTTTTCATTTTAAATGGTCTTTCTGTTTCTTTTTATTTAATTATGTATGATACTTTGCTTTTTTTCAGTCACAAGAAGCTTTGTCATTATATGTTTGTAAAAAAAAGTCTTTCGGCCAGATTATGAGTTTTGCTTTAGGAACTGTGCGGTGCTAACGAGCAGTTTTGTCTCACCGCTCACTTACCTACAGTGCTGGTATTACGGGTTTTTACAAACCCGGCGTTAAAAGGCAAGAAGTGAGCAATAAAGTGAGCATAGAGCAAAATTGTGCTCCATACCGCACTCCAATACCAGCGCTGCTTAAGTCAGCAGTGAGCTGGTCGTACGTGCTTGTGCACGATTTCCCCATAGACATCAATGGGGAGAGCCGTCTGAGAAAAAGTCTAACAACTGCCAAAAAGCAGCGTAAAACTCAGTAACGCAGCCCCATTGATTCCTATGGGGAAACACATTTTATGTTTACACCCTAACATGAACCCCGAATCTAAACACCCCTAATCTTACACTTATTAACCCCTAATCTGCCACCCCCAACATCGCGACACCTACATTATATTTATTAACCCCTAATCTGCCGCTCCAGACATAGCCACCTACATTATACTTATGAACCCCTAATCTGCCACCCCCAACATCGCCGACACCTACGTTATATTTATTAACCCCTAATCTGCCGCTCCGGACATAGCCACCTACATTATACTTATGAACCCCTAATCTGCTGCCCCCAAAATCGCTGACACCTACATTATATTTATTAACCCCTAATCTGCCGCCCCCAATGTCGCCACAACCTACCTACACTTATTAACCCCTAATCTGACACCCCCAACGTCGCCACCACTATATTAAATTTATTAACCCCTAAAGCTAAGTCTAACCTTAACACTACATTATTCCTATTTTAAACTAAATGCTTACCTGTAAAATAAACCCTAAGCTAGCTGCAATATAACTAATAGTTACATTGTAGCTAGCTTAGGGTTTATTTTTATTTTACAGGCAAGTTTGTATTTATTTTAACTAGGTAGAATAGTTATTAAATAGTTATTAACTATTTAATAACTACCTAGCTAAAATAAATACAAATTGACCTGTAAAATAAAACCTAACCTAAGTTACACTAACACCTAACCTTACACTACAATTAAATCAATTACCTACATTAAATACAATTAAATAAATTATATTAAATTAGCTAAATCACACAAAAAACAAACACTAAATTATAGAAAATAAAAAAACAATTTACAGATCTTTAAACTAATTACACCTAATCTAATAACCCTATCAAAATAAAAAAAAGCCCCCCCAAAATAAAAAAAAAACCCTAGCCTAAACTAAACTACCAATAGCCCTTAAAAGGGCCTTTTGCGGGGCGTTGCTCCAAAGAAATCAGCTTTTTTTCCTGTAAAAAAAAATACAAACACCCCCCCAACAGTAAAACCCACCACCCACACAACCAAACCCCCAAATAAAAACCTAACTAAAAAGACCTAAGCTCCCCATTGCCCTGAAAAGGGCATTTGGATGGGCATTGCCCTTAAAAGGCCATTTAGCTCTATTGCAGGCCCAAAGCCCTAACCTAAAAAATAAACCTACCCAATACACCCTTAAAAAAATCCTAACACTAGCCCCTTGAAGATTCACTTACCGGGAGAAGTCTTCATCCAAGCGGCAAGATGTCCTCATGAAGTCCACAATAAGTTATTTGTTTGGAGAAGTTATTAGGGGTTAATAATATTTAACTAGTGTTTGCGAGGCGGGAGTGCGGCGGTTTAGGGGTTAATATGTTTATTATAGTGGCGGTGATGTCTGGAGCGGCAGATTAGGGGTTAACAATTTTATTTTAGTATTTGCGATGCGGGAGGGCCTCGGTTTAGGGGTTAAGGTAGTTTATGGGTGTTAGTGTACTTTTTAGCACTTTAGTTATGAGTTTTATGCTACGGCGTTGTAGTGTAAAATTCATAACTACTGACTTTAGAATGCGTTATGGATCTTGGAGGTAGAGGCTCTACCGCTCACTTTTTGGCCTCCCAGGACAGACTTGTAATACCGGAGTTATGCAAGTCCCATTGAAAAAAGCCTTTACGAAGTTTACGTAAGTTGGTTTGCGGTAAGGCCAAAAAAGTGTGTGCAAGGCCCCTAAACCTGCAAGACTCATAATAGCAGCGGTAGTGAAAAAGCAGCATTAGGACCTGTTAACGCTGCTTTTTTACCTTACCGCAAGACTCGTAATCTAGCCGTTTATGTTTGAAAGACTAGTAAGAAGACATGTTAAACTTTAATGATTCAGATAGAGAACACAATTTTAACTAACTTTCTAATTAACTTCCATCATCTAAATGTGCATAATCTTTTTATATGCACTCTTTCTGAGACACCAGCTCCTACTGAGCATGTGGAAGATTCACAGTATATACATATATGCATTTTGTGATTGGTTGATGACTGTCAAATGATGCATTAGGAAGGAAAACTAACTGACATTTGTCAGAAAATAAATATACTACTCATTTAAAATGTAATCTTCGTACTTTTGCATTGTCTATTAATTATGCATTTATTGTTTATGCTGTTCTATTGTGTTTAATGGTCCCTTAACTTTAGATATTATAAAAACATATATACCAACATTGGTATAATTTATAAAACATTGTTTCTTTTCCTTATAAGAGCAAGAACTCAATACAGCTACAGTTATTATTTGCCGCAGTGCAAATACCAGCACTTATGTTGCAAACAATCGTAGCTTGCAAGCAATCAAAAGTCTGGTGCAAAAAATACCCAACCCGATATTGAACTTTCAAATAAATGAGCGTCTCATTGCTATTTTGCTATTTTTTAGATATACTATAGATATTATATGATGCCAATAAAATATACTCACAGTCTCTTGTTACCTTTGCAAACCATTTTTTCTTCCTTGAATGATTAATAGAAAAATGGAAGCACCACCTATTAGCTAAAGTGTGATGTAACTGATATAAAATCGGTAAATAACATGTCATGTTCAAGAAACCAGTTTGAGATGATTTGAGCTTTGTGACATGGTGCATTATCCTGCTGGAAGTAGCCAACAGAAGATGGGTACACTATAGTCATAAAGGGATGGACATGGTCAGCAACAATACTCAGGTTGGCCGTGGCGTTTAAACAATACTTAATTGGTATCAAGGGCCCTAAGTGTGCCAAGAAAATATTCCCCACACCATTACATCACCACCATCGGCCAGAACTGTTGATACAAGGCAGGATGGACCTTCATTCTTTCATGTTGTTTACGCCATATTCTGACCCTACCATCTGAATGTCGCAGCTGAAATCGCGACTCATCAGACCAGGCAACGTTTTTCCAATCTTCTATTATCTAATTTTGGTCAGCCTGTGCAAATTGTAGCCTCAGTTTCCTGTTCTTAGCTGACAGGAGTGGCACCGGGTGTGGTCTTCTGCTGCTGTAGCCCATCTGCTTCAAGGTTCAACGTGTTGTGTGTTTCAGAGATGGTATTCTGCATACCTTGGTTTGTATTGAGTGGTTATTTGTGTTACTGTTGCCTTTCTATCATCTCGAACCAGTCTGCCCATTCTCCTCTGACATCAACAAGGCATTTTCGTCCACACAACTGATGCTCACTGGATATTTTCTCTTTTTCGGACCATTCTCTGTAAACCCTAAAGATGGTTGTGTGTGAAAATCCCAGTAGAACAGCAGTTTTTGAAATACTCAGACCAGCCTGTCTGGCACCAACAACCATGTCACGTTCAAAGTCGCTTAAATTCCCTTTCTTCCCCAATCTGATGCTTGGTTTGAACCTCAGCTAGTCGTCTTCACAACGTTTAGATGCCTAAAAGCATTTAGTTTTGGCTATTTAGCAATTTGTATTACCAAGCAATTGAACATGAGAACCTAATAAAGTGGCCGGTGAGTGTGTGTGTGTATATATATATATATATATATATATATATATATATATATACACTGGGCTCAAAATTTCCACTAGCCATTGGCAAGTGGAAATTTTACAGTAGCGAGTGAAAGTTAGTTAGTAAATGTTGAGTCTGAAGTCTGGTGACACACTGTAAGTAGGATACCTTGTATTTGCAGAATTTACATCCCTTTTGCAGCACTGACAAACACACATTTTTGGCTATGTGCTAAAACTGTTATCTAAAGGGATATTATATATCCATGAAAGTGCAAGGATATGTTATTTCTCTAGGGCTGTAGGGGCCCCATTAGTGCTTAGACTGTTACTTCTGAGAGAGTTAACGGGGCAGAGAGAGTGAAATTGGAGAGGAAAAGTGAAAGTGGAGAAGAAGGTAGTTAAGAGATAATGGAGAAAAAAGAGTGAAGAGATATGAGAGAGGGGAAAGAGAGTGTGTAAAGAGAAAATATGGCCTGAAAAAGAACAGAAAGGGTATAAAAAGAGATTGAAGAGAGGAGGAAGTTGAGAAATATAGTTAAGAGCGAGAAGGAAGAGATGATAATTAGTAGCTCTACGATGACCTTCCATGACTGTCAGCACTCTCTGCGTTCTCTCAGTTCAACTTCCTTTTTCTATCCAGCTGTTGTTTTCCCCAGAAAATATAGTTGATATTTAACTGCTATGTACTTATTTTTGTTAATTTATTACTTTACGTAGCATTATTTAATTTTTTATGGTATAAAATAAAAACAATATTACAAAATTGTTTCACAATGGCTAAACATATTCAAAGAGGGGGTGAAGTAGTGGGTGTGGTGTGAGTGAGATTAGATTTGGCGAGTAACATATTGTCTTTGCTAGTAGCTTAGGACTTGAAATTTTGAGCCCTGGCCCCTGTGTGTGTATGTATATATATATGTATATGTATATATATATATATATATATATATATATATAACAAATGAAGAAAGCGGACAATCCAGGGCAAGTTAAAAACGATGGGCTCGATCCGATAAAAATCGTCGCCCGCAAAAGCTGGCGACGCCAATATTTGCGCTGGTTTGGTATCACATATACGGCGTAACCTAGAAGTTACGCGCGTATATTTCTGCCGTCGCCCGTAGTTTTTTGGGCCATAGGCAGGTATACCAAACCAGCGCAGTTTGGTATCCAATATACAGCGTAAGGACTTACGTGGCGAAAATGGAGAAATCTTGCTCCATTTTCACCTCGCCACAAAAAGCAGCCGTAAAAAGCCTTACGCTGACTATTTGAGCCCCGTAACTCCCTAAACTAGCTGCTAAATAAACCTAACACCTAACGCATGCGCAATGTCTATCTCCCTGTCAACCGCGATCCCCCGCCGCAATCCCTAATAAAGTATTCAACCCCTAAACCGCCGCCATCTACATAAACTAACCCCCTACTGTGAGCCCCTAAAACCGCCACCATCTAACTGATTTATCCCCTAATGTGAACCACTAAAACCGCCGCCATCTACCTGATCTATCCCCTAATGTGAACCCCTTACACCGCCGCCATCTACCTTATCTATCCCCTAATCTGACCCCTTACACCGCCGCCACCTATATAAAAATTATTAACCCCATAATCTAATCCCCCTATACCGCCGCCAGCTATATTAATATTATTTACCCCTAATCTAATCCCCCTAAAATAATTATCTCTATTACCAGCCCTTAAAAGGGCCTTTTTGCGGGGCTTTGCCCCAAAGTAAACAGCTCTTTTGCCCTATAACCTGCCCTCCCTACACCGCCGCCACATATATTAATAGTATTAACCCCTAATGTAAGCCCCTTACACCGCTGCCATCTATATTAAAATTATTAACCCCTAATTTAATCTACCTACCCCGCCGCCCGCTATATTATCTATATTAACCCTAAGTATATTAGGGTTAATATAGTTAATATAGTTACTATAGTATTTATATTAACTATATTAACTCTATCTAACCCTAACACCCCTAACTAAATTCTTATTAAATAAATCTAATTCATATTATAAACTAAAATATTCCTATTTAAATCTAAATACTTACCTATAAAATAAACCCTAAGATAGCTACAATATAATTAATAATTACATTGTAGCTATGTTAGGGTTTATATTTATTTTACAGGTAAATTGTTAATTATTTTAACTAGGTATAATAGCTATTAAATAGTTATTAACTATTTAATAGCTACCTAGTTAAAATAATTACCCAATTACCTGTAAAATAAATCCTAACCTAAGTTACAAATACACCTACACTATCAATAAATTAAATAAACTACAAATATCTATCTAACAATACAATTAAATAAACTAAACTAAATTACAAAAAAAACAAACACTAAATTACAAAAAATAAAAAAAAGATTACAAGATTTTTAAGCTAATTACACCTATTCTAAGCCCCCTAATAAAATAATAAAGCCCCCCCAAAATAAAAAAATTCCCTACCCTATTCTAAATTAAAAAAAAGTTCAAAGCTCTTTTACCTTACCAGCCCTTAAAAGGGCCTTTTGCGGGGCATGCCCCAAAGAAAACTGCTCTTTTGCCTGAAAAACACAATACCACCCCCCAACATTACAACCCACCACCCACATACCCCTAATCTAACCCATACCCCTCTTAAATAAACCTAACACTACCCCCCTGAAGATCTCCCTACCTTATCTTCACCACGCCGGGCCGAACTCCTCATCCGATCCGGGCGATGTCTATCTAAGCGGCAAAGAAGAAGTCTTCATCCCGGCGATGTCTTTATCCAAGCGGCAGCAAAGTCTTCTTCCATCCGGCAGCATCTTCCATCAAGCGGCATCTTCAATCTTCTTTCTTCGCTCCACCGATCAGCCAATAGAATGCGAGCTCAATCTAATTGGCTGATTGGTTCAGCCAATCGGATTGAACTTGAATCTGATTGGCTGATTCAATCAGCCAATCAGATTTTTCTACCTTAATTCCGATTGGCTGATAGAATCCTATCAGCCAATCGGAATTCGACGGACGCCATCTTGGATGACGTCATTTAAAGGTACCTCATTCGTCGTTCAGTCGTCAGCCGGGATGGATGCTCCGCGTCGGTGGAGCGAAGAAAGAAGATTGAAGATGCCGCTTGATGGAAGATGCTGCCGGATGGAAGAAGACTTTGCTGCCGCTTGGATAAAGACATCGCCGGGATGAAGACTTCTTCTTTGCCGCTTGGATAGACATTGCCCGGATCGGATGAGGAGTTCGGCCCGGCGTGGTGAAGATAAGGTAGGGAGATCTTCAGGGGGGTAGTGTTAGGTTTATTTAAGGGGGGTTTGAGTTAGATTAGGGGTATGTGGGTGGTGGGTTGTAATGTTGGGGGGTGGTATTGTGGGGTTTTTTTCAGGCAAAAGAGCAGTTTTATTTGGGGCATGCCCCGCAAAAGGCCCTTTTAAGGGCTGGTAAGGTAAAAGAGCTTTGAACTTTTTTTTAATTTAGAATAGGGTAGGGAAATTTTTTTATTTTGGGGGGCTTTATTATTTTATCAGGGGGCTTAGAATAGGTGTAATTAGCTTAAAAATCTTTTAATCTTTTTTTTATTTTTTGTAATTTAGTTTAGTTTATTTAATTGTATTTTTAGATAGATATTTGTAGTTTATTTAATTTATTGATAGTGTAGGTGTATTTGTAACTTAGGTTAGGATTTATTTTACAGGTAATTGGGTAATTATTTTAACTAGGTAGCTATTAAATAGTTAATAACTATTTAATAGCTATTATACCTAGTAAAAATAATTAACAATTTACCTGTAAAATAAATATAAACCCTAACATAGCTACAATGTAATAATTAATTATATTGTAGCTATCTTAGGGTTTATTTTATAGGTAAGTATTTAGATTTAAATAGGAATATTTTAATTAATAATATTAATATTAGATTTATCTTAATAAGAGTTTAGTTAGGGATGTTAGAGTTAGATAGGGTTATTATACTTAATATATATATAATATAATAACGATATTAACTATATTAACCCTAATATAATTAGGGTTAATATAGTTAATATATATAATATAATAACTATATTAACTATATTAACCCTAATATAATTAGGGTTAATATAATTAATATAGCTGGCGGCGGTGTAGGGGGATTAGATTAGGGGTTAATACATTTATTATAGGTGGCCGCGGTGTAGGGGGATGTAGATTGTAGGCAAAAGAGCAGTTTACATTGTGACAAAGCCCCGCCAAAAGCCCTTTTAAGGGCTGGTAAAAGAGCTGAATTCTTTGGGGCATGCCCCGCAAAAAGCCCTTTTAAGGGCTGGCAAAAGAGCTGTTACTTTGGGGCAATGCAACGCAAAAAGCCCTTTTCAGGGCTATTTATAGGGTTAGACTTAGGTTTAGTGGTAGGGATAGTTTAGTATTTTAGGGGTTGAATAATTTAATATAGATGGCGGCGGGGTAGGGGGATTAAATTAGGGGTTAATAATTTTAAAATAGATGGCGGCAGGGTAGAGGCTCACTTTAGTGGGTAGGTAAGGTAGATGTCGGCGAGGTAGGGGCTTACTTTAGGGGGTTATAGATTTAATATAGCTGGTGGCGGGGTCCGGGAGCGGCGGTTTAGGGGTTAATAACTTTATTAGGTAGCGGCGGGGTCCGGGAGCGGCGGTTTAGGGGTTAATACATATTTTATTGTTAGGATAGTGAGGGGGGATAGCGGATAGAGGGTTAGACGTGTCGGGCTATGTTAGGGAGGCGTGTTAGACGTGTCGGGCTATGTTAGGGAGGCGTGTTAGACAGTGCGGGTGATTTCATACTTTAGTCAGGTTTTGTAGGCGCCGGCAGTTTCTAACGTGGTGTAAGTCACTGGCGACGCCAGAAATTTGTACTTGCGCAGATTTCTGGACATCGCTGGTTTATCCGACTTACGGCACGTTAGCATCTGACGGCGCCGTATATTGGATAGCTCTAGAGATGGGAAGTTCGATTCATTTAGATGAATCGGTTCATTTTGGACGGTTCATTAAAGTGAACCGGTTCATGAACCGATTTATCAGTTCACCTACTGGACATGTGACACAGAGCTGCAGATTCGTGTCTTACTGATGCTCTGCCTGCTGACTCGCAAATCCGATTCCTCCTGAATCTTTTAAATGCATGACTCCTGAGTCACTGTGTAACAATCTGACTCCACGCAGCATTAAAGCACTTAGTCTGAAGTTTAATTTTGTTTTTTAAACCATACAGTGTGGGGCTGTGTAAACAATAATAAACATATAAAAGACTGGTAATGTTATTCAGGCAGGCCGTTAACATTACCAGTCTTTTATATGTTTATTATTGTTTACACAGCCCCACACTGTATGGTTAAAAAAAACAAAAAACTTCAGACTATGTGCTTCAGGCACTGTTATAAATAGCAAGCACTGGGGAGAGGGAGGGTTAAACCGTTCTATTATATTTTAATTATTATTTAAACAGCCCCACACTGTATGATTTAAAAAACAAATCTAAACTTCAGGCACTTTTATGTTATAAATGGCAAGCACTGGGGAGAGGTAGGGTAAATAGCAATAGTATGTACAGCAGCATCCATTATATGTTGATCAGTTCAGTTGGAATAAAAGAAAGTGCTTTTGTATCAGTGTACCGAATCGTGTACTGTTAACTGATTCATTGCAAATGAGTTAGTTAACAGTACACTGATTCGTTTGCAAACAGTTCACTTCTTGAGTCACTAACAACACTGGTAATACGATCCTAGAGTGAGGCTGTCTGATTCATTGCAAAGGAGGAGTTAGCAGAAGCAGAACTCACTCTAGGATCGTATTACCAGTGCTGCTGCAGACTCAGGAAGTGAACTGTTTGCAAACGAATCAGTTCAGCCTGGTGAACTGATTCATACAGTTCACTGAAAAGAACCAGTTCAAATGAACGATTCGTTCATGAACTGCACATCACTAGATAGCTCGAGATGCGAGCTGAAACTGCGGGCGACGCGGGTTCCCTCGCTTGCGCCGTAAACTACGCCGTATATCGGATCGCGCCCTAGATTTTTTATTCACCAACGATAAAAGGGTCCAGGAGGGTCCATATACAGGTTAGCAAGGCAACACAGGCAAACTGAAAGCTAACATGTTTTGGCTATACAGCCGTAATCATAGCAAATTCAGTATACCTGTGGTGCCTTTTTAAAAGCAAAACAAGAAAATAATTGGTCAATCAATACAACCAATGCCTGTGAAGACTAGCCACCACCTTTAGGATTAACCCTTAATGCAGAATCAATCTCATTCAACAATTCTAAGTAATAAGATTGGATATAGGCAGTCCAATAAAGATAGTATTAAAGTGTTATGTAACATAATACACTTAAATAATAATAAATACATACATGATAAAGTATATCAAATATATATATATAAGCAAAATAGTTCAAACAATCAAATGCTCATCATGTTTATCATTATTATCATAAAACTTTCCACAATATGTATTGCAAATACCCTAAGAAGGAGAAAAATATACACACCAATTTAAACGGTGCAAAATGTTTTGCAAATACCCTAAAAAGGAGAGAAATATACACACCAATTTAACAGTGCAAAAGGTTTTCCAAATACCCTAGGAAGGAGAGAAACATACACACTAGTGCAAACAATGCAAAAATAAGGCAAACAAATGCCGGTACAAAAGTGTACAGCGTAGATCACCTGTTTGCTGTCTAACTCAAACACACACACATATATATATATATATATATATATATATCAAATGGCAGCAAACTTGCTGGCACTCAAAAAATGTTTCCCTATAATTTGTGACAATACACACCATATTAAAAATGGTGTGAATGAATATAGAATTACATACATATTACTACATGCAACCAACATGTTAAAAAATGTTGTGTCACAAATATAGAGAGATTATTCTTGGTTGACAGCAATAAGACCAAGTGGTCATATTTATATAGACTACGTGCACCAAACCGAGGTTCTAAGACCAACTAAACTGACCGCCCATCTAGTAAGTATCCCAGAGGTGGTAAAGTTATATTACATGACGGCCAATATGCCCTTAAGGTTCCTTATTTTTATTTACTTGTATATAGTTCAGATATATATTTCAAGTATATATTTTTCTCAAGTATATATTTTTCTCTCAAATATACAGCTCAACACAGAGTAGTCAAAAGTCAACCACTAGAGAAACTTAGATTATTTCCAATATATATATATATATATATATATATATATATATATATATATATATACATACACAGTATCCCACAAAAGTGAGTACATCCCTCACATTTTTGTAAATATTTTATTATTTCTCTTGTTAAGTGTATCCAGTCCACGGATCAGCCATTACTTATGGGATATTCTCCTTCCCAACACGAAGTTGCAAGAGGATCACCCACAGCAGAGCTGCTATATAGCTCCTCCCCTCACTGCCATATCCAGTCATGCTCTTGCAACTCTCAACTAAGATGGAGGTCGTAAGAGGACTGTGGTGTTTTATACTTAGTTTATTTCTTCAATCAAAAGTTTGTTATTTTTAAATGGTACCGGAGTGTACTGTTTATCTCAGGCAGTATTTGGAAGAAGAATCTGCCTGCATTTTCTATGATCTTAGCAGAAGTAACTAAGATCCTTTGCTGTTCTCACATATTCTGAGGAGTGAGGTACTTCAGAGGGGGAATAGCGTGCAGGTTTCCTGCAATAAGGTATGTGCAGTTAAAATATTTTTCTAGGGATGAAATTTGCTAGAAAATGCTGCTGATACCGAAGTAATGTTAGTAAAGCCTTAAATGCAGTGATAGCGACTGGTATCAGGCTTATTAATAGAGATACATACTCTTATAAAAGTGTATTTTAAAACGTTTGCTGGCATGTTTTATCGTTTTTTATATATGTTTGGTGATAAAACTTATTGGGGCCTAGTTTTTTCCACATGGCTGGCATGAATTTTGCCTAGAAACAGTTCCTTGAGGCTTTCCACTGTTGTAATATGAGTGGGAGGGGCCTATTTTAGCGCTTTTTTGCGCAACAAAAATTACAGACACAGACATCCAGCTTCTTCCTGCATGTTCCAGGACTTCTCTGAAGGGCTCAAAAGGCTTCAAAAGTCGTATTGAGGGAGGTAAAAAGCCACAGTAGAGCTGTGGCAGTTGTTGTGACTGTTTGAAAAACGTTTTTGCCATTTATTATTCCGTTTTTGGTATTAAGGGGTTAATCATCCATTTGCTAGTGGGTGCAATGCTCTGCTAACTTGTTACATACACTGTAAAAATTTTGTTAGTGTAACTGACTTTTCACTGTTATTTCAAATTTTGACAAAATTTGTGTTTCTTAAAGGCGCAGTAAAATTTTTTATATTGCTTGTAAACTTGTTTTAAGTGTTTTCCAAGCTTGCTAGTCTCATTGCTAGTCTGTTTAAACATGTCTGATACAGAGGAACCTACTTGTTCATTATGTTTAAAAGCCATGGTGGAGCCCCATAGGAGAATGTGTACTAAATGTATTGATTTCACCTTAAACAGTAAAGATCAGTCTTTATCTATAAAAGAATTATCACCAGAGGGTTCTATCGAGGGGGAAGTTATGCCGACTAACTCTCCCCACGTGTCAGACCCTTCGCCTCCCGCTCAGGGGACGCAAGCTAATATGGCGCCAATTACATCAGGGACGCCCATAGCGATTACCTTGCAGGACATGGCTGCAATCATGAATAATACCCTGTCAGAGGTATTATCTAGATTGCCTGAATTAAGAGGCAAGCGCGATAGCTCTGGGGTTAGGAGAGATACAGAGCGCGCAAATGCTGTAAGAGCCATGTCTGATACTGCGTCACAGTATGCAGAACATGAGGACGGAGAGTTTCATTCTGTGGGTGACGTCTCTGACTCGGGGAAACCTGATTCAGAGATTTCTAATTTTAAATTTAAGCTTGAGAACCTCCGTGTATTGCTTGGGGAGGTATTAGCTGCTCTGAATGACTGTAACACAGTTGCAATTGCAGAGAAATTGTGTAGGCTGGATAGATACTATGCGGTGCCGGTGTGTACTGACGTTTTTCCTATACCTAAAAGGCTTACAGAAATTATTAGTAAGGAGTGGGATAGACCCGGTGTGCCCTTTTACCCACCTCCTATATTTAGAATTTTTTTTCCAATAGACGCCACTACACGGGACTTATGGCAGACGGTCCCTAAGGTGGAGGGAGCAGTTTCTACTTTAGCAAAGCGTACCACTATCCCGGTTGAGGACAGTTGTGCTTTTTCAGATCCAATGGATAAAAAATTGGAGGGTTACCTTAAGAAAATGTTTATTCAACAAGGTTTTATTTTGCAGCCCCTTGCATGCATTGCGCCTGTCACTGCTGCGGCGGCATTCTGGTTTGAGGCCCTGGAAGAGGCCATCCATACAGCTCCATTGGAGGAAATTATTGACAAGCTTAGAACGCTTAAGCTAGCTAACTCATTTGTTTCTGATGCCATTGTTCATTTGACTAAACTAACGGCTAAGAATTCCGGATTCGCGATCCAGGCGCGTAGGGCGCTATGGCTTAAATCCTGGTCAGCTGACGTGACTTCAAAGTATAAGTTACTCAACATTCCTTTCAAGGGGCAGACCTTATTCGGGCCTGGCTTGAAGGAAATTATTGCTGACATTACTGGAGGCAAGGGTCATACCCTTCCTCAGGACAGGGCCAAATCAAAGGCCAAACAGTCTAATTTTCGTGCCTTTCGAAATTTCAAGGCAGGAGCAGCATCAACTTCCTCCGCTTCAAAACAAGAGGGAACTGTTGCTCATTCCAGACAGGCCTGGAAACCTAACCAGGCCTGGAACAAGGGCAAGCAGGCCAGAAAACCTGCTGCTGCCCCCAAGACAGCATGAAGGAACGGCCCCCTATCCGGAAACGGATCTAGTGGGGGGCAGACTTTCTCTCTTTGCCCAGGCGTGGGCAAGAGATGTTCAGGATCCCTGGGCGTTGGAGATCATATCTCAGGGATATCTTCTGGATTTCAAAGCTTCTCCTCCACAAGGGAGATTTCATCTTTCAAGGTTATCAGCAAACCAGATAAAGAAAGAGGCATTCCTAAGCTGTGTGCAAGACCTCCTAGTAATGGGAGTGATCCATCCAGTTCCGCGGACGGAACAGGGACAGAGGTTTTATTCAAATCTGTTTGTGGTGCCCAAGAAAGAGGGAACCTTCAGACCAATCTTGGATCTAAAGATCTTAAACAAATTCCTCAGAGTTCCATCATTCAAAATGGAAACTATTCGGACCATCCTACCCATGATCCAAGAGGGTCAGTACATGACCACAGTGGACTTAAAGGATGCCTACCTTCACATACCGATTCACAAAGATCATCATCGGTTCCTAAGGTTTGCCTTTCTAGACAGGCATTACCAATTTGTAGCTCTTCCCTTCGGGTTGACCACAGCCCCGAGAATTTTTACAAAGGTTCTGGGCTCACTTCTGGCGGTTCTAAGACCGCGAGGCATAGCGGTGGCTCCGTATCTAGACGACATCCTGATACAGGTGTCAAGCTTTCAAATTGCCAAGTCTCATACAGAGATAGTTCTGGCATTTCTGAGGTCGCATGGGTGGAAAGTGAACGTGGAAAAAGAGTTCTCTATCCCCACTCACAAGAGTCACCTTCCTAGGGACTCTTATAGATTCTGTAGAGATGAAAATTTACCTGACGGAGTCCAGGTTATCAAAACTTCTAAATGCTTGCCGTGTCCTTCATTCCATTCCACGTCCGTCAGTGGCTCAGTGCATGGAAGTAATCGGCTTAATGGTAGCGGCAATGGACATAGTGCCATTTGCGCGCCTGCATCTCAGACCGCTGCAATTATGCATGCTATGTCAGTGGAATGGGGATTACTCAGATTTGTCCCCTCTACTAAATCTGGATCAAGAGACCAGAGATTCTCTTCTCTGGTGGCTATCTCGGGTCCATCTGTCCAAGGGTATGACCTTTCGCAGGCCAGATTGGACGATTGTAACAACAGATGCCAGCCTTCTAGGTTTGGGCGCAGTCTGGAACTCCCTGAAGGCTCAGGGATCGTGGACTCAGGAGGAGAAACTCCTCCCAATAAATATTCTGGAGTTGAGAGCAATATTCAATGCTCTTCTAGCTTGGCCTCAGTTAGTAACCCTGAGGTTCATCAGATTTCAGTCGGACAACATCACGACTGTGGCTTACATCAACCATCAAGGGGGAACCAGGAGTTCCCTAGTGATGTTAGAAGTCTCAAAGATAATTCGCTGGGCAGAGTCTCACTCTTGCCACCTGTCAGCGATCCATATCCCAGGCGTAGAGAACTGGGAGGCGGATTTTCTAAGTCGTCAGACTTTTCATCCGGGGGAGTGGGAACTCCATCCGGAGGTGTTCGCTCAACTGATTCATCGTTGGGGCAAACCAGAACTGGATCTCATGGCGTCTCGCCAGAACGCCAAGCTTCCTTGTTACGGATCCAGGTCCAGGGACCCGGGAGCGACGCTGATAGATGCTCTAGCAGCTCCTTGGTTCTTCAACCTGGCTTATGTGTTACCACCGTTTCCTCTGCTCCCTCGACTGATTGCCAAAATCAAGCAGGAGAGAGCATCAGTGATTCTGATAGCGCCTGCGTGGCCATGCAGGACCTGGTATGCAGACCTAGTGGACATGTCATCCTTTCCACCATGGACTCTGCCTCTGAGGCAGGACCTTCTAATACAAGGTCCTTTCAATCATCCAAATCTAATTTCTCTGAGACTGACTGCATGGAGATTGAACGCTTGATTCTATCAAGGCGTGGCTTCTCCGAGTCAGTCATTGATACCTTAATACAGGCACGAAAGCCTGTCACCAGGAAAATCTACCATAAGATATGGCGTAAATATCTTTTTTGTTGTGAATCTAAGAATTACTCATGGAGTAAGGTTAGGATTCCTAGGATATTGTCGTTTCTCCAAGAGGGTTTGGACAAAGGATTATCAGCTAGTTCTTTAAAAGGACAGATTTCTGCTCTGTCTATTCTTTTGCACAAGCGTCTGGCAGAGGTTCCATACGTCCAGGCATTTTGTCAGGCTTTGGTTAGAATTAAGCCTGTGTTTAACACTGTTGCTCCCCCGTGGAGCTTAAACTTGGTTCTTTAAGTTCTTCAAGGAGTTCCGTTTGAACCCCTTCATTCCATTGATATTAAACTTTTATCTTGGAAAGTTCTGTTTTTGATGGCTATTTCCTCGACTCGAAGAGTCTCTGAGCTATCTGCCTTACAGTGTGATTCCCCTTATCTGATTTTTCATGCAGATAAGGTAGTTCTGCGTACCAAACCTGGGTCTTTACCTAAGGTGGTTTCTAACAAGAATATCAATCAAGAGATTGTTGTTCCATCATTGTGTCCTAATCCTTCTTCAAAGAAGGAACGTCTTTTACATAATCTGGACGTAGTCCGTGCCTTGAAGTTTTACTTACAAGCTACTAAAGATTTTCGCCAAACATCTTCCCTGTTTGTCGTTTTCTCTGGTCAGAGGAGAGGTCAAAAAGCTTCGGCAACCTCTCTTTCCTTTTGGCTTCGGAGCATAATTCTCTTAGCCTATGAGACTGCTGGACAGCAGCCTCCTGAAAGGATTACAGCTTATTCTACTAGAGCTGTGGCTTCCACCTGGGCCTTTAAAAATTAGGCCTCTGTTGAACAGATTTGCAAGGCTGCGACT
Source organism: Bombina bombina (assembly GCF_027579735.1). NCBI lineage: Eukaryota > Metazoa > Chordata > Amphibia > Anura > Bombinatoridae > Bombina > Bombina bombina. Next base: position 366,251,990 of record NC_069503.1, on the reverse strand, counting down.
TGGTCTTCGCTTCATACCTTTTCAAAATTTTACAAATTTGGGAGAAAGGTTCTTCAGGCAGTGGTTCCTTCCGTTTAATCCTGCCTTGTCCCTCCCATCATCCGTGTACTTTAGCTTTGGTATTGGTATCCCATAAGTAATGGATGATCCGTGGACTGGATACACTTAACAAGAGAAAACATAATTTATGCTTACCTGATAAATTTATTTCTCTTGTAGTGTATCCAGTCCACGGTCCGCCCTGTCCTTTTAAGGCAGGTCTAAATTTTAATTAAACTACAGTCACCACTGCACCCTATGGTTTCTCCTTTCTCGTCTTGTTTCTGTCGAATGACTGGATATGGCAGTGAGGGGAGGAGCTATATAGCAGCTCTGCTGTGGGTGATCCTCTTGCAACTTCCTGTTGGGAAGGAGAATATCCCATAAGTAATGGATGATCCGTGGACTGGATACACTACAAGAGAAATAAATTTATCAGATAAGCATAAATTATGTTATCATGTGACAACACTGAGGAAATTACACTGTAATGTAAAGTAGTGAGTGTACAGCCTGTATAACAGTGTAAATTTGCTGTCCAGATCTGAGTATCTGAAAAAAAGAATTGTTGCTCTACATAAAGATGGCTTAGGCTATAAGAAGATTGCCAAGACCCTGAAACTGAGCTGCAGCACGGTGGGCAAGACCATACAGCGATTTCACAGAACAGGTTCCACTCAGAACAGGCCTCGCCATGGTCGACCAAAGAAGTTGAGTGAACATGCTCAGCGTCGTATCCAGAGGTTGTCTTTGGGAAATAGAAGTATGAGTGCTGCCAGCATTGCTGCAGAGGTTGAAGGGGTGGGGGGTCATCCTGTCAGTGCTCAGACCATACACCGCACACTGCATCCAATTGGTCTGCATGGCTGTCGTCCCAGAAGGAAGCCTCTTCTAAAGATGATGCACAAGAAAGCCTGCATTTTGCTGAAGACAAGCAGACTAAGGATATGGATTACTGGAACCATATTCTGTGGTCTGATGAGACCAAGATAAACTTATTTGGTTCAGATGTTGTCAAGCGGGTATGGCGGCAACCAGGTGAGGAGTACAAAGACAAGTGTGTCTTGCCTACAGTCAAGCATGGTGGTGGGAGTGTCATGGTCTGGGCCTGCATGAGTGCTGCCGGCACTGGGGAGCTACAGTTCATTGAGGGAACCATGAATGCCAACATGTACTGTGACATACTGAAGCAGAGCATGTTCCCCTCCCTTCAGAGACTGGGTCGCAGGCTAGTATTCCAACATAAGGACCCCAAACACACCTCCAAGACGACCACTGCCTTGCTAAAGAAGCTGAGGGTAAAGGTGGACTGGCCAATGATGTCTCCAGACCTAAACCCTATTGAGCATCTGTGAGGCATCCTCAAATGGAAGGTGGGGGAGCGTAAGGTCTCTAACATCCACCAGCTCCGTGATGTCGTCATGGAGGAGAGAAAGAGGACTCCAGTGGCAACCTGTGAAGCTCTGGTGAACGCCATGCCCAAGAGGGTTAAGGCAGTGCTGAAAAATAATGGTGGCCACACAAAATATTGACACTTTGGGCCCAATTTGGACATTTCCACTTAGCGATGTACTCACTTTTGTTGCCAACGGTTTAGACATTAATTGATGTGTGAGTTTTTTTGAGGGGAGAGCAAATTTACACTGTTAAACAGGCTGTACACTCACTACTTTACATTGTAGCAAAGTGTCATTTCTTCAGTGTTGTCCCATGAAAAGATATAATAAAATATGTACAAAAATGTGAGGGGTGTACTCACTTTTGTGGGATACTGTGTATGTATATATATATATATATATATATATCAAAAAATGTTCACCTCTGATGATACAGAGAGGTACACATTAGATTATGTCACACTGGTTGTACCTGCGCCTTAGGTCACTGTGTTTTCCGTAAGACTGTTACTTTTTAACATTACTTCAAAATAAAGGTATGTTATATTCATTATCTTCCAAGTAGCAAAGTGCCTTTACTCTTCAGATACTTTGTGTACCTCAAGGTGAACATTTTTTTGATGAATTTATTAACTGTTAGCGGGAGTTCGTTTGGCATCCTGATACTCAGTGGAAATGATCTGCATTAATGCAAAGAGCACTGCTATAGCTGTTCTGGCAAGATAAAGCCTTAAGGCTTAAATCTTGGTCTGCAGACATGGTTTCTAAAGGCAGACTGTTGTTGCTCTACTTTTAGGGTAAAATCCTATTTGGCCCCGGACTAGATGCAATTATTGCCATAACTGGAGGTAAGGGAGCTTTCTTCCTGCAAGACAAAAACAATAAGGCCCTCAGGATGTTTTTGTTTCTTTTGGCAGTCTAAAAGTCTGATTGGTTCTTCCTCTACCCAGCAATAGGGTTCACTCAAATCTTATAAGAAACCCAACTCTTTCTGGTCTAAGACAAAGCACACCAAGCAGTTCTCTCCAGCCTCCAAGTCCTCATTAATGTGTGGCCCCCACCCCAGGCAAGTTAATGGTAGGGGGAAGATTGACTCTGTTTCAGGCATGGGAGAGGTATATTGCAGATCCTTGGATCTTGGAAATAATTTTCATGGGTACTGAATATACTTTCAATCCTAACCTTTTTAAGGAAGATTTTCTCTGTCTTGAGATTCCTTAAAGGCAATCTCCTGTCTTGAGATTCTTTAAAGGCAATCACCTAGATTAGTTTTGCGCTAAACAGGGTGCCTAAAGAACGCAATAAAATGAGCGGTACCACACTTTCCATAGCGCTGCCATTACGAGTTAATGAAAAACCTTGCGCTGTGCGTTAAGTTCCATATCGCACAAAAGCCAAGGGTTGAGTTTGCGTGCTCGTGCATGCTTTCCCCAATAGACATCAATGGGGAGAAAGTGTTAGAAAAAAAACTAACACCTGCGATTGCGGAATGGCAAATCACTGTAATGTAACCCCATTGATGTCTATGGGGAAAAGAAAGTTACGTTTAAACATCCTAGCATAAACCCCTAGTCTAAACACCCCTAATCCGGTGCTCCCCGACATCGCCGACACTAAATAAATCTATTAATCCCTAAACTGCCGGCCCCCCACATTGCAAAACACTAAAGTTAACTTTTAACCCCTAATCTTAACACCTCATAACTTTAAATTAAAAGTTACAAAATAACTATCTTAAAATAAATAAAAACTTACCTTTGAAATTAAAAAAACCCTAAGATTAAACTATAAATTAACCTAACATTTCTATTCTAATAAAATAAAAAAACTACAAATTAAAATTCCTTAATTACATATTCAAAAAAACCTAACACTACGAAAAAATAAAAAAACCTTAATTACAAATTTAAAAAATCCTATTACTCCAAAAAGATTAAAAAACTCTAACATTATAAAAAATAATAAACACTAAAAATACGAAAAATAAAAAACTCTAAGATTTAAAAAAAAAAAAAAATAAACAAAATTATCAAAAATAAAAACAATTACACCTAATCTAATAGCCCTATAAAAAATAAAAAATCCCCCCCAAAATAAAAACACCCCCTAACCTACAATAAACTATGAATAGCCTTTAAAAAGGCCTTTTGTAGGGCATTGCCCTAAGTTAAACAGCTTTTTTACATACAAAAAAGTACAAAGTTCCCCCAACAGTAAAACCCACCACTCAACCAACCTTCTAAAATAAAAAAACCTTAGTCTAGAAAAAACCTACGCTACCCATTGCCCCTAAAGGGGCATTTGTATGGGCATTCAGCTCTTTTACACTGCCCAAACCCTAATCTTTAAAAAAAAACAACCCAAAAAAACTGAGACTAACTCCAGAATATCTACTCACGGTTCCTGATGTCTGGTCATCCATCTCCATGAAATCCTATTGGCTGATTTGAACAGCCAATATGATGAGAGCTACTAAAATCCTATTGGCTGTTCAAATCAGCCAATAGGATTTCAGTAGCTCTCATCCTATTGGCTGATTTCTGTTTGAAGAATCAAATCAGCCAATAGGAATGCAAGGTATGCCATTTTTAAACGGGTATTTGCATTCAACTTTATTAACTATTGTACAGCGGTGATCGTATGAAGAGGACGCTCCGCGCAGGATGTCATCGCCAGTCCTATATAGAAGATAGAAGATGCCCTGGATGAAGATGTCGCCGCCTGGATAAAGACTTCTCGCTGCCTGGATGGAGATGGATGTCCAGACTTCAGGAACCGTGAGTAGATATTCTGGGGTTAGTGTTTTTTTTTTTTTCAAGATTAGGGCATTGGGCTTGTAAAAGAGCTGAATGCCCTTTTAAAGGCAATGCCCATACAAATGCCCCTTTAGGGGCAATATGTAGCTTAGATTTTTAGACTTAGGTTTTTTATTTTGGGGGGTTGGTTAGGTCGGGGGTTTTACTGTTGGGGGGACTTTGTATTTTTCTTCTAGGTAAAAGAGCTGTTAAACTTAGATCAATGCCCTACAAAAGGCCCTTATAAGGGCTATTGGTAGTTTATTGTATGTTAGGGGGTGTTTTTATTGGGGGGCTTTTTAATTTTTGTAGGGCTATTAGATTAGATGTCATTGTTTTTATTTTTGATAATTTTGTTTATTATTTTTTGTAATCTTAGAGTTTTGTATTATTCTTAATTTAGTGTTTATTATTTTTTGTAATGTTAGATTTTTTAATTTTTTTCATAGTATTCGGTTTTTTTAAATGTATAATTTAGGTTTTTTAATTGGTAGTTTTTTATTTTATTAGAATAGTAATGTTTTTCTGTAATTTATAGTTTAATGTTAGTTTTTTTATTTCACAGGTAAGTTTTTATTTATTTTAAGATACTTATATTGTAAATTTTAATTTAAAGTTAGGAGGTGTTAGGTTTAGGGGCTAATAGTTTAATTTAGTGTTTTGTGATGTGGGGGTCTGGCAGTTTAGGGTTTCATAGGTTTATTTATTAGATGCGTTGTGGGGGGCTGGTGGTTTAGGGGTTAATAGGTTTATTTAGTGTCAGCGATGTTGGGGAGCGGCGGATTAGGGGTTAATCACTTTATTTAGGTGTCGAGCGGCGGATTAGGGGTTAATAATTTTATTTAGTGTCGGCATTGTCGGGAAGCGGCTGATTAGGGGTTACTAGATTTATTTAGTTTTGGCTATGTGGGTGGGCGGCGGATTAGGGTTAATAGGTTTATTTAATAGTCGTGATGTGGGTGGGCGGCAGATTAGGGGTTAATAGGTGTAATGTAATATTTGCGATGTGGGAGGGTGGCAGTTTAGGGGTTAATAGGTAGTTTATGGGTGTTGGTGTACTTTGTAACATTTTAGTTATGAGTTTTGTGAAACATTTTTGTTTCACAAAATCCATATCTACTGGTCTCAGATGGCGTAATGGCTCATGTCAGTACAACCTGTAAAACAGCGCTATAGAAAATCCCGCACTCAAACGTGATTTTTTTGAGTGTGGAATGGACGTTGCGTTACAGGCTACAGGTAATAGCCGTTCCGCACTATAACACAAAACTTGTAATCTAGGTCAGTGGGAGTTATCACTCCTTTAACCAAGAGTTCTACTCAAACCAACAAAAGAAGGTACTTTTTGACCTATCCTGGACTATTCGTACCATCATTCCTTTAGTGCAGAAAGGTTTGTTTATGTTTTCCGTAGACTTAAAGGATGCTTATTTACATATTCCATTTTACAGGTATCATGCAATACCTGAGATGTGCCTTCCTAAACAGGCATTACCTGTTTGTGGTGTTGCCATTTGGCCTTGCCACAGCCCTCAGGGTATTTACCAAAGTTCTTGGGGACTACTGAGCTTGTTGCAAGCTCAGGGCATTTCAGTAGCACTAAATCTAGACAACATTCTTCCGCAGTTGTCCTCTCTGCAACCAGCTGTGCTTCAACTGCTTTAGTTATGCTTGCTGCCTCAACCTACCCAAGAGCTCCTTGATGACTCAAACTTTGTAGGGTCATTCATAGACTCAATTACTATGCATCTGTTTCATACAGCAACACAGAGTACAAATACAACAGCCTTGTGCTTCACTGCAGCCCTCACCCTTTCTTCAGTAGCTCAATGCATGGATGTGGTTGAGTTAGTGGTGACTGCTTAAGATGCAGTGGAGGTTGACTTTCTTAGTTTCCAATGTTCTTCACCTGGGTGAGTGCTCTCTGAACCAGAAGATATTTAATCCAAGAAATAAGAGGAGCACAGGCAATGGTATTTGCAAATAAAAAGTAAATTTATTACTGTTGCGCAAAGCGCAAATGAGTGAAACAATATACACGTAAGTTACCAAAAGACAAACGTGAACACACACAGTGTGAGGGGGTAAAACAACCACCGAGGGGTTAGATTACTGTACAATATCTAAGAGCTGTATAGTAGCAGGTAGACTCGTTTCAGCAAGAAGCCTTACTCATTACCTGAATAAAAAGGTGTGTGAAGTGCTCTATAAAAGCAACAGCCCATTCTGCCATTGGTTATTTGGGACACTCCCTCTCTAAAATAAACCAATGGCTAGAAAATAAATATAAACAGCAGCTCCCGTGTATAATTGATGTTAAAGGGACACATAGGTAAAGGGAATAGCATACATAAACTTGCAATAGTGTGCAAATACACTTAAACAGTTAAAGAACAGACAAAATGCATTAACAACTAGCAACTGTGTTCCAAACAAGTGATTGTGAAATGAACCCAGGATCCACAAGTTTTCAGGCGTCCCAAGTGACATCTGTTTTCTATGCTCACTGTAACACAGTAGGACATTCAATTACTTGGTATGCAATGAGATATAAAACATAAAACCAACACTACTATGTCACAGAAACAGTGGAAGCACAAAAACAGTGACACCTTAACTATAGTGATATCTCTGAATGTTGAAATCTATAAGCGTTTGGACTTAACATAGTGCCAATGTATAAAGGTGCATATAAACCACAACTATAGCCTTTCAAATTAGAAAGTTGAGGTAGAGCCCATAAACATTGGCACTATGTTAAAGTGAGGCTATAAAGCTATCAAACCCGGCCTATTAAGTCTGGGAAGTCTAAGAAGTTGGCAGTAGGGAGTATGTGACTAGTTTTTACCTATAAAGAGTACTATAGACCGAAAAGTGGTCTAGGGCATTGTGAATACAATCACATTGCCTCAAGCGCATAGCTCCCTCTGGCCAAGCTAACATGATGTCCTCACAAATAGCGAGTTAGTTTAAGACTTTACTAATTCTAGAGTGCAACTGCTTGGCATGTTCAGACACAACCAGATGACCTAGATTAAGTGACTATATATCATAACATGACGTGACTGAGAGGTGTGGATTCGAGGAAATAGTAAACCTACGATACACCCAAAAAAAAAAAAAACACTTGCAGGGTGGGGGAGGTTCACCGAAAAGTTGATGAGATCATACTCAGAATTGAGCCCTTCTGGAACCCTAGTCCTCAATTTAAAGATCCAAAAGGCCTCCCTTTCCCCCAATCTGCGGACCCTATCCTGCCCTCCCTTATGTATGATCTCATCAACTTTTGGTGAACCCTTGGGCCTCCCCTCCCCCACCCTGCGAGTGTTTTTTTTTTTGGGTGTATGGGCTGTTGCTTTTATAGAGCACTTCACACACCTTTTTATTCAGGTAATGAGTAAGGCTTCGTGCTGAAACGCGTCTACCTGCTACTATACAGCTCTTAGATATTGTACAGTAATCTAACCCCTGGGTGGTTGTTTTACCCCCCTCACACTGTGTGTGTTCACGTTTGTCTTTTGGTAACTTACGTGTATATTGTTTCACTCATTTGCGCTTTGCGCAACAGTAATAAATTTACTTTTTATTTGCAAATACCATTGCCTGTGCTCCTCTTATTTCTTGGATTACATGTTCACAGTGGCCTTTCAGAGTGAGCACAGGCATTGGGTTGCCTACTGACCTGACCGCTTAGCACGCACGTCGCCGGAGACGCTTACTGGAGGAGGAGCTACCCACCGCACAACGAGCAGAGGTTGTTCGGGACACCGCACACCATCCCAGATACGGACGGAGACACTGGATGCACGGAGGGGGACGGCGTTCCACAGACTGCTCCAGGTGAAGGTCTTGCAGGTCCTTTGGTTATCGGAAGGTATGTGCACTCTTTGACCCAAACCTTTCATAGCTCACTGTGGCTTTGTAAACCTCTGGGGACACTACCTAATATTAGCGGCAAGAGTGTAGCAATTGTTTGCCCTGTTTGAATTGGAAACCTTATCGGGCACTGATCCTTTTGGCTATAGTTTATGGCCTCATACGAAGTACATATGAACTGCATGAGATTTGGGTTTTAACTGTGTCCAGCAGCCACATTGAATACACTGTATTACCGTATGCAGGGTTACTCTCCCAATTAACTTTTCCTATTTTGGTGATCAGAAGATATTTAAACAGATAGTGAAATGTTGGGGCTTGCCCTAGAAAGACCTCATAGCTCCTTGTTTGATTCTCAAGCTGTCCCACTATTGTGTCAGGTCTCTGGACCCTCAGGTTCTAGTAGATGCTCTAGTGGTTCTGTAGTCGTTCAAGCTAATCTACATTTTTCCTATATTTGTGGTGCTATCTAGGCCGATAGCCAAAATCAAGCAAGAAAAAAACGTCAGTGTTTCTGATTGCTCTGGCTTGGCCTCACAGGACTTGGTATGCAGACCTAATTCAAATGCCCTTGTGAATTTGATGGCCAGACGGAACCAAGTCGGATTTCCCGCACGGCTATTGGCTGATAGGTGGAAACGTCACCTCTCCGTCAAAAAGCGTTCTGCTGTGGACTGCCCCAGCAGCTCACTGCAGCGAACACTGCAAACAAATAAACAAAAAAAAGTCCCCTTTATTTGTTCCAATGGTAAATCCTAGCATTTCAGAAACGCTAGGATTTGCCATCACTTTAAGATTTCCTCCTACTTTTCTAAATAGTTGGACTGCGTCTTTATATGCAGCCAGGGAGTTAGCAAGTAATCTTATTTTGAATTCTGTTTCTATCTCATAATTACATTCTACAGTAACAAATGCCAAAACCGCATTAATTAGGGGAGTACTTCATAGGAGCATACAGGATAAGCTTGTAACAGATGTTCATTTTTCTCTGCCCCAACTGTTTTTAATTCTTGGTAAGCGTTTGATCAGGAGCAGTGTGGACGGACTGAGGATTGTTTAAACATTTGCCAGGGTGCCATTAACATCCTATGACTGAAGGTGGAAAATGTCCTACTTGTTTTCTCTGTGCAATACCATGCTTTTTCCTGCTTATGCCACAAGTTTGATTAAAAAGTAGATAACACTGGCACAGGTTTATGGTGTAAAGTTAAGATTGCAGTATAATTTGTTTGGGAATGAGTTTTTAAATTTATATTCACTGATTTTATGGATGCAATTTAGTAATGCTCTCCATTAATAATGTTTTGTTCATGTAATTAAGATATGTTGGTAAATTTATATTAACCCCTTAGTGACCAGAGCACTTTTCCATTTGTTGACCGTTTGGGACCAAGGCTATTTTTACATTTCTGCAGTGTTTGTGTTTAGCTGTAATTTTCCTCTTACTCATTTACTGTACCCACACATATTATATACAGTTTTTCTCGCCATTAAATGGACTTTCTAAAGATACTATTATTGTCATCATATCTTATAATATACTATTAAAAAAAATTATAATATATGAGGAAAAAATGGAAAAAAAACACACTTTTTCTAACTTTGACCCCCAAAATATGTTGCACATCTACAACCACCAAAAAACACCCATGCTAAATAGTTTCTAAATTTTGTCCTGAGTTTAGAAATACCCAATGTTTACATGTTCTTTGCTTTTTTTGAAAGTTATAGGGCACTAAATAAAAGTAGCACTTTGCTATTTCCAAACCACTTTTTTTCAAAATTAGCGCTAGTTACATTGGAACCCTGATATCTGTCAGGAATCCCTGAATAGCCATTGACATGTATATATTTTTTTTTAGAAGACATCCCAAAGTATTGATCTAGGCCCATTTTGGTATATTTCATGCCACCATTTCACCGCCAAATGCGATCAAATAAAAAAAATGTTCACTTTTTCACAAATTTTTTCACAAACTTTAGGTTTCTCACTGAAATTATTTACAAACAGCTTGTGCAATTATTGCACAAATGGTTTTAAATGCTTCTCTGGGATCCCCTTTGTTCAGAAATAGCAGACATATATGGCTTTTACGTTGCTTTTTGGTAATTAGAAGGCCGCTAAATGCCACTGCGCACCACAAGTGTATTATGCGCAGCAGTGAAGGGGTTAATTAGGAAGCATGTAGGGAGCTTGTAGGGTTAATTTTAGCTTTAGTGTAGTGTAGTAAACAACCCCAAGTATTGATCTAGGCCCATTTTGGTATATTTCATGCCACCATTTCACCGCCAAATGCGATCAAATTAAAAAAAACTTTAAATATTTCACAATTTTAGGTTTCTCACTGAAATTATTTACAAACAGCTTGTGCAATTATGGCACAAATTGTTGTAAATGCTTCTCTGGTATCCCCTTTGTTCAGAAATAGCAGACATATATGGCTTTGGTGTTGCTTTTTGGTAGTTAGAAGGTCGCTAAATGCCGCTGCGCATCACACGTATATTATGTCTAGCAGTGAAGGAGTTAATTAAGTAGCTTGTAGGGAGCTTGCAGGGTTAATTTTAGCTTTAGTGTAGAGATCAGCCTCCCACCTGACACATCCCACCCCCTGATCCCTCCCAAACAGCTCCATTCCCTCCCCCACCCCACAATTGTCCCCGCCATCTTAAGTACTGGCAGAAAGTCCGCCAGTACTAAAATAAAAGTTTTTTGGGGGGTTTTAGTTTTAAAAAAAAAAATAAAAAAAAAATTCTTCTGCTGTGTAGGACCCCCCTTAGCCCCCAACCTCCCTGATCCCCCCCAAACAGCTCTTTAACCCCCCCTCTGCCTTTATTGGGTACCATATTGGGTACTGGCAGCTGTCTGCCAGTACCCAGTTTTAAAAATAATAATGTATTTTTATTTTTTTATTTTATTAAATATTTTATTTATTTCTGTAGTGTAGCTGCCCCCCCCCTCAACATCCAACCCCCCACCCTCTCCCAGATGCCTTGATTTTAAAATCCCACCCTCCCCAGTCCTCTCTCCCACCCTCCAGATCTACAGCATATTGATGCTGTTTTTATAGAGCTCTCGTGCACGCGCGCCAGTGCACGGCTCTCGTGCACGCGCATACACGACTCTCGTGCACGCGCGTGCACCCGCACTAGATGCCTCCCCCCTCCTCCACCAATGACTGCCCACCCGCCTCCCTGGATGAGCTCCCACCCACCAACGATAACGGCCATTGATAGCCGATGCAGAGAGGGCCACAGAGTGGCTCTCTCTGCATCGGATGGCTAAAAACAGTTATTGCAGGATGCCTCAATATTGAGGCATCACTGCAATAACATGAAAGCAGCTGGAAGCTATCAGGATCGCTCCCACTGCTTTCAAAGACCAACGACGTATGGGGTACGTCCTTGGTCATTAACTGCATTTTTTTGCAGGACGTACCCCATACGTCGTTGGTCATTAAGGGCCAGATTACAAGTGGAACATTATTTAATACTCCCGCTTGTGCACTAACGGCGCTAGAAGTAAGCTTTTTGCGCGCGTCAGCTCTCGTATTACAAGTTGAAAGTAAACTGTTTTCACACAAGTGCTAACCCAAAGGGTGCAAAAAGGCGAACTTAGAATATCGCGCGCGTAAAAAAGTATTTCCCCATACAAGTCAATGGAGCAAAAAAAGTGGAAAAAAACACACTACTTGTGCGCAAACCAGATCGCATATTCTCAAGTGTGCTAACCCGGCATGAAAATATGAATATTTCACATTCCAATGTTCTTCACATAGAATAATAGGTTTTTTTTTATTTAAAAATACACATTTCTACATATATCTTATGATATTTTGGTAAAATATATATCTATACCTGTGTGTGTGTGTATGTGTATATATATATATATATATATATATATATATATATATATGCAGACAATTTTACTTGTAAAAAAGTGACATTTCGAGGATAATATATCCCCTTCCTCAGACGATATATTTTCCTCGAAACGTCACTTTTTTACAAGTAAAATTGATCACTAAAAATCCCAGCGAGTGCAAGTCTTTTGTATCTGCATATTGATTTTTACTAGCACCCTGGCAGTTGCTTTGGAGTGAGAGTGCACATCTTTGCTAATATATATATATATATATATATATATATATATATATATATATATATATATATATATAGGTACAGATATATATAGGAATATCTATTTATAAATGTTATGTGCAGAACATTGTAATGTGAAATATTTACAGTAAATACACTGTATAACACTTTATTAAAAATGAATATTGCACAAATATGATTTTACATGTTTTCATTTAACTGCAAAGGGCTCCAATGCATGCATATATATATATATATACAGGGAGTGCAGAATTATTAGGCAAATTAGTATTTTGACCACATCATCCTCTTTATGCATGTTGTCTTACTCCAAGCTGTATAGGCTCGAAAGCCTACTACCAATTAAGCATATTAGGTGATGTGCATCTCTGTAATGAGAAGGGGTGTGGTCTAATGACATCAACACCCTATATCAGGTGTGCATAATTATTAGGCAACTTCCTTTCCTTTGGCAAAATGGGTCAAAAGAAGGACTTGACAGGCTCAGAAAAGTCAAAAATAGTGAGATATCTTGTAGAGGGATGCAGCACTCTTAAAATTGCAAAGCTTCTGAAGCGTGATCATCAAACAATCAAGCGTTTCATTCAAAATAGTCAACAGGGTCGCAAGAAGCCTGTGGAAAAACCAAGGCGCAAAATAACTGCCCATGAACTGAGAAAAGTCAAGCGTGCAGCTGCCAAGATGCCACTTGCCACCAGTTTGGCCATATTTCAGAGCTGCAACATCACTGGAGTGCCCAAAAGCACAAGGTGTGCAATACTCAGAGACATGGCCAAGGTAAGAAAGGCTGAAAGACGACCACCACTGAACAAGACACACAAGCTGAAACGTCAAGACTGGGCCAAGAAATATCTCAAGACTGATTTTTCTAAGGTTTTATGGACTGATGAAATGAGAGTGAGTCTTGATGGGCCAGATGGATGGGCCCGTGGCTGGATTGGTAAAGGGCAGAGAGCTCCAGTCCGACTCAGACGCCAGCAAGGTGGAGGTGGAGTACTGGTTTGGGCTGGTATCATCAAAGATGAGCTTTTGGGGCCTTTTCGGGTTGAGGGCGGAGTCAAGCTCAACTCCCAGTCCTACTGCCAGTTTCTGGAAGACACCTTCTTCAAGCAGTGGTACAGGAAGAAGTCTGCATCCTTCAAGAAAAACATGATTTTCATGCAGGACAATGCTCCATCACACGCGTCCAAGTACTCCACAGCGTGGCTGGCAAGAAAGGTTATAAAAGAAGAAAATCTAATGACATGGCCTCCTTGTTCACCTGATCTGAACCCCATTGAGAACCTGTGGTCCATCATCAAATGTGAGATTTACAAGGAGGGAAAACAGTACACCTCTCTGAACAGTGTCTGGGAGGCTGTGGTTCCTGCTGCACGCAATGTTGATGTTGAACAGATCAAAACACTGACAGAATCCATGGATGGCAGGCTTTTGAGTGTCCTTGCAAAGAAAGGTGGCTATATTGGTCACTGATTTGTTTTTGTTTTGTTTTTGAATGTCAGAAATGTATATTTGTGAATGTTGAGATGTTATATTGGTTTCACTGGTAAAAATAAATAATTGAAATGGGTATATATTTGTTTTTTGTTAAGTTGCCTAATAATTATGCACAGTAATAGTCACATTCACACACAGATATCCCCCTAAAATAGCTATAACTAAAAACAAACTAAAAACTACTACCAAAACTATTCAGTTTTGATATTAATTAGTTTTTTGGGTTCATTGAGAACATGGTTGTTGTTCAATAATAAAATTAATCCTCAAAAATACAACTTGCCTAATAATTCTGCACTCCCTGTATATATATATATATATATATATATATATACATACAGAGAGAAGTGCACTCACAGGAATGAACAACTGGCTCAATAACATTGTTAGCCTGTTCTATGGTGATTTACCACCTGGGTGCAGCTTTTTAGCCCAGTAATGCTTTTCTCAGAGTAGAACTTTCCTGTAGTATATCAGTCTGATCCCGCCTATTACGGTCAGTCCAGCGCCGAAATACCAGGCAATTCCTCTCTGAACAAGGAACACAGCAACCCCAGACAATCGTTTCAGCCTTCATTGGGCCTCGTCAGTGAGGTGTAGCTATATTCCTCTAAGCACACTGAGCAAGGAGTCCACGTCTGGTTGCCCCTTTTTCCCATAGGGAGACTAAATACATACAGAGAGAAGTGCACTCACAGGAATGAACAACTGGCTCAATAACATTGTTAGCCTGTTCTATGGTGATTTACCACCTGGGTGCAGCTTTTTAGCCCAGTAATGCTTTTCACAGAGTAGAACTTTCCTGTAGTATATCAGTCTGATCCCGCCTATTACGGTCAGTCCAGCGCCGAAATACCAGGCAATTCCTCTCTGAACAAGGAACACAGCAACCCCAGACAATCGTTTCAGCCTTCATTGGGCCTCGTCAGTGAGGTGTAGCTATATTCCTCTAAGCACACTGAGCAAGGAGTCCACGTCTGGTTGCCCCTTTTTCCCATAGGGAGACTAAATACATACAGAGAGAAGTGCACTCACAGGAATGAACAACTGGCTCAATAACATTGTTAGCCTGTTCTATGGTGATTTACCACCTGGGTGCAGCTTTTTAGCCCAGTAATGCTTTTCACAGAGTAGAACTTTCCTGTAGTATATCAGTCTGATCCCGCCTATTACGGTCAGTCCAGCGCCGAAATACCAGGCAATTCCTCTCAGAACAAGGAACACAGCAACCCCAGACAATCGTTTCAGCCTTCATTGGGCCTCGTCAGTGAGGTGTAGCTATATTCCTCTAAGCACACTGAGCAAGGAGTCCACGTCTGGTTGCCCCTTTTTCCCATAGGGAGACTAAATACATACAGAGAGAAGTGCACTCACAGGAATGAACAACTGGCTCAATAACATTGTTAGCCTGTTCTATGGTGATTTACCACCTGGGTGCAGCTTTTTAGCCCAGTAATGCTTTTCACAGAGTAGAACTTTCCTGTAGTATATCAGTCTGATCCCGCCTATTACGGTCAGTCCAGCGCCGAAATACCAGGCAATTCCTCTCTGAACAAGGAACACAGCAACCCCAGACAATCGTTTCAGCCTTCATTGGGCCTCGTCAGTGAGGTGTAGCTATATTCCTCTAAGCACACTGAGCAAGGAGTCCACGTCTGGTTGCCCCTTTTTCCCATAGGGAGACTAAATACATACAGAGAGAAGTGCACTCACAGGAATGAACAACTGGCTCAATAACATTGTTAGCCTGTTCTATGGTGATTTACCACCTGGGTGCAGCTTTTTAGCCCAGTAATGCTTTTCACAGAGTAGAACTTTCCTGTAGTATATCAGTCTGATCCCGCCTATTACGGTCAGTCCAGCGCCGAAATACCAGGCAATTCCTCTCTGAACAAGGAACACAGCAACCCCAGACAATCGTTTCAGCCTTCATTGGGCCTCGTCAGTGAGGTGTAGCTATATTCCTCTAAGCACACTGAGCAAGGAGTCCACGTCTGGTTGCCCCTTTTTCCCATAGGGAGACTAAATACATACAGAGAGAAGTGCACTCACAGGAATGAACAACTGGCTCAATAACATTGTTAGCCTGTTCTATGGTGATTTACCACCTGGGTGCAGCTTTTTAGCCCAGTAATGCTTTTCACAGAGTAGAACTTTCCTGTAGTATATCAGTCTGATCCCGCCTATTACGGTCAGTCCAGCGCCGAAATACCAGGCAATTCCTCTCTGAACAAGGAACACAGCAACCCCAGACAATCGTTTCAGCCTTCATTGGGCCTCGTCAGTGAGGTGTAGCTATATTCCTCTAAGCACACTGAGCAAGGAGTCCACGTCTGGTTGCCCCTTTTTCCCATAGGGAGACTAAATACATACAGAGAGAAGTGCACTCACAGGAATGAACAACTGGCTCAATAACATTGTTAGCCTGTTCTATGGTGATTTACCACCTGGGTGCAGCTTTTTAGCCCAGTAATGCTTTTCACAGAGTAGAACTTTCCTGTAGTATATCAGTCTGATCCCGCCTATTACGGTCAGTCCAGCGCCGAAATACCAGGCAATTCCTCTCTGAACAAGGAACACAGCAACCCCAGACAATCGTTTCAGCCTTCATTGGGCCTCGTCAGTGAGGTGTAGCTATATTCCTCTAAGCACACTGAGCAAGGAATCAACGTCTGGTTGCCCCTTTTTCCCATAGGGAGACTAAATATTGCCTGGTATTTCGGGGCTGGACTGACCTTACTTGGCGGGATCAGACTGATATACTTCAGGAAAGTTTTCTTCTGTGAAAAGCACACTGGTCTAAAAGAGGCTGCCTCCAGGTGGTAAATCGCCATAGAACAAGCCACTGAGCTGTTGTTCGTTCCTGGTAGAGCGCTTCTCTCTTTGTATGCAAATTATTATGACCCTGGGGAAGTCTCCCTATGGATGATGGGGGAAACCAGACGTGGACTCCTTGCCCAGTGTGCTTAGAGGAATGTGGCTGCACCTCACTGACGAGGCCCATAGGAGGCCGAAACGATCGTCTGGGGTTGTCATGTTCCTTGTTCAGAGGAGAATTGCCTGGTATTTCGGGGCTGGACTGACCTTACTTGGCGGGATCAGACTGATATACTTCAGGAAAGTTTTCTTCTGTGAAAAGCACACTGGTCTAAAAGAGGCTGCCTCCAGGTGGTAAATCGCCATAGAACAAGCCACTGAGCTGTTGTTCGTTCCTGGTAGAGCGCTTCTCTCTTTGTATGCAAATTATTATGACCCTGGGGAAGTCTCCCTATGGGTGATGGGGGAAACCAGACGTGGACTCCTTGCCCAGTGTGCTTAGAGGAATGTGGCTGCACCTCACTGACGAGGCCCATAGGAGGCCGAAACGATCGTCTGGGGTTGTCATGTTCCTTGTTCAGAGGAGAATTGCCTGGTATTTCGGGGCTGGACTGACCTTACTTGGCGGGATCAGACTGATATACTTCAGGAAAGTTTTCTTCTGTGAAAAGCACACTGGTCTAAAAGAGGCTGCCTCCAGGTGGTAAATCGCCATAGAACAAGCCACTGAGCTGTTGTTCGTTCCTGGTAGAGAGCTTCTCTCTTTGTATGTATATATATATATATATATATATATATATGTCTGTATGTGTGTACATATGTATTTATTTTTGTTCAACCAATGTGAATGTAAGAAATCCAGGTGGTTCTGATTTATTTCATATGTAACTTAGATGGGCTAATTAATTCAAACATTTGCACTTCTAACTGTATAGACTGTTGGTAAGGAAGACTAAAAATAGCCATTTAGTTTGAAGGTTCTGCAAATAATAAAATATTGTAATCTAGGACCTATAGACCAGCTAGAAAACCACTTTCTTTCCCTAATTAACCACAACTGTCTAGATTCACTAAGAATTCCATGAGCTTTCCTTGAGAAACGCACTATATTATCCTATAGAGCTGGTCACTAAGATTCAGACATTTCCTGCTGTAGTGATTTAGCTCCATAAAATAACATAGTAGTGGAAGGTTAGTCTAATAGAATAATTTACTGTATGTTTGTGATATCTATATATATATATATATATATATATATATTTATAAAACATTCAAACAAAAATAAATATTGTAAAAAAACATGTCATATTGTGATACTTTACCTTGATCACAGCAATAAAGGGAAATTAAAAAAGAAATCTAATCAATTAAACAATATATTTCACTGTTGTATCTTCAGTATTATACCTTTATAATGATATTCTTCAATATATATGAAGAATACCAAGAAAAGAAGAATTTAGCAGTAAAGAGTAAATAAGAAAAGACTATATAGTATAGAGAACATGAAAAATTTAGCTTAAAAAAATAAAAGCAAGCAGATAGTGCCCTATTTGCTGGTGAATATATCCCACTCTTGTGTCTTAGAGTAATATTCTGACTACTTTAGCCAAGTATACGGTTTTGCATTACTCCCTTTTATCCATCTGCTGCAAATTTGATAGAAAAATAAAACCCAGCTCGTGTATGGAAGGGGGGTGGGGAGGGTTGACAATTATTTTCACCAGTTTAGAAGCAGTCAAGATTTATTCTAGGACTTCTTGTGACAGTGACTTGTTTTGAAAATTGGTGTTTACAAGGAAATGCACTCCCCAGTGTTGCAAAATGAGGTATTCATTAAGCAGTAACTACATAGATATTTCTCCTCAAAGAGAGCGAATCACTATTGAAAAATAAATAAATGGACTAATTTAAAGTGCACCAAAATCTTGCCAATCATTTCTAATAACTGTTTTCTTAACAACTACAGCTGTTATGATGCTTTTGGTAGTGTAATTTATTCACAGCATTGATTTCTTTATTTCTAAAGGTAAAGCTTCTGTAACCACATTAGTGTGTAATCTAATGCAACACCATACACTGCATCGTTCAGTAATTCGGTGCTCGCATTGCTTTTGATTACAGCACAGTAGTAAAACGCTAGGCAGCTGAGTCCCCCCGCCTGTAACTCTCTTCCGACAGCTTGATTAATACGCTTAAAACGCAAATTGAAATGAAAAGAGAAATGAGCTCCAGGTGCTTGGACACCTTATGCTGTATATTTAGAACAAACCAGAGCAACCATACAATGCCATTCATTCCCACACCTGAGGGACTAAACTGTGTAACCGTAATTGCTGTAACTCTTATTAATGTTCTGCCATAATTCCTATTAATTCCAGAAGGCCAGTAAATGCATTAGGACTTGTCAACATATTATTTTACACAGTTTATGATCTGTAGAATTATGTTCTTCAGGATTGGGCAGCGCACAGGAAAGACCTTGAAACAATCCGCTTTGGTCCTTACTACAGTGAACACTCTTTTCAGTCTGGTCAGCTGCTATTTTCAAGGTGTTGAAGCAGAGCTATGTAATCAATAAGCTGCACTGTCTTAAGCACTGTTAGCGTAATTAACGTGTTTATGCTGCTTTGTTAACACATTTTCCCAAGATTTCTCTTTAGCTTCTGATATTGAAACAGTTAACTCTGTAATACTGGTAGTGTTATAAGAGAGATTACCTATGATAGGAAATGTTATCTAATGTTACAATAGGAGCAGTTTTAAAAAAGCTGAAACATTTTAAATAATGATTTCTCTTTGTTATACGTATGTATATATGTGTGTGTATATATATATATATATATATATATATATATATAAAAGCAAAAAAACAACAAATAGGTAGCGCAGGTGTATAATGGGAACCTTAAACAGCAATGTATATTCAATCAATGTTCGAATATGGAGAATTCTCAAATTCAAAATGGTAAATTATAGCAAATGCTAATGTCACTCTTATGCAATATCAAATGGTAATACAGTCCACATTATTCCAAAATAATCGTACAGAGTCCCAAGTACTGCGCTGAGCTTTATGTAATCAAAGCGCATAAGACAGTTCCAGTGCAGACTGTAAACATAAGAAGTGGGCTGTTTCATAAAAAGTCCACGCTGAAAAACCTTGGAGCCAAAGCACAAACCAGGTGTGCGTAGTAAAGAAAAAGTAGAATATACCTTCAAGGTAGGTGGACCGGACCAGTTCTTGGTAAATGTGGGTACCGGACAACTTCCTCCGAAGATCCCAGAAAGGCCAAAGCCCACTAGTTCCGACGGGGGGTGATGTCCACGTCTCTCGTCGTTCTCAATAGACCAGGGCTCTGACGTCAGAGTAGTGTGCCGCGTCGCACAGAAGGTCCGCTGGAGGGTATCAAGCGTGAGAGGTGTGTGCAGCGTCGCACAAGAGATCCGCTGGAACGTACCAAGCGTCCACTGGGTCCTAGAGGTAGGAGGCTCCTTAGGTCAGGATACGGGCTCTGGGAGACAGACAGCCAAAGCGGTAACTCATCCGCTGTATGTAGCAATAAAAGATCCCCAAAGGAGAACAAAAGGAGGCTGATGCATCGCCCAAAAGCTGGTTCAAAGTGAATTTATTTAGCAAAGGTGCTGGTACATAGGTGAAAACAAAGGCTTAACACCAGAAGCGTTTTGCGCATGCGCACATGCGCTTCATCAGAGGTGATGCGTTCAAGGTGTGGGTGAGCTTATATGCAGCAAAGTAGCCAATCAAGGCCCCATTAGGTAAAACAATGACTACACCTATATGGTGAAATATTACATATATGTGCAGCCACCAATCAGAAGCTATTGAGTCTATTTATATATGCTTTTGAACAAATGATATCAAGAGATGTAAGCAAATTAGATCACAGAAGTAAATTGGAAAGTTGTTAAAAATTGCTGGTCTTTCTAGACCATTAAAGAAAAAATGTGGGTTTAGTGTCCATTTAAATGCTCGGATTTACCATAACTTTAACTTCACTCTTCCCTATGAAATTCTGTATCCCAGAGAGCCTTATTACTTTCTATGGAAGACATCGCTCATCTTTTTGGTTCTTTCAGGTTCCGTCCTTTTTCTTATAGAATTAGTGAGTTCAGGCCCTGTGAAGTCTGCACTATAATTTATTTCTAAACTAAATAATGTTTGATCATCGGGTCCATAGAAAGTAATGAAGCTCTCTGGGAAACTGAAGCTGTCAAATTTATTTTAAATAGAACAAATACAAAGTGCAATGTAATTTGTAAAATGTACACATAAATATATAAAGTATGTCCTTGATTTGTTAAAGTTACACAGAAACTGTCAAAGAATAATCAGAATGTGTAAAATCACAATCCTAAATATATTGCTGCATACAGTATCTAAATGCATTCAAATACAAAATAGAAAGTGCAAAGCTTAAATTTATTTAAACTTAAAGGACGTAAACTGAAGTGTAAAGTAATCTAAAATACAAAGCACAATGTGTAAATGCAACAGAACTCTCATGTCATGCAGTGCTATATTGCAGATAAGTATAGCAAAATCTGACTTTTTAGAATCTTGATATGGATCTCGCAGTGCTGGAGGATCATTTTATATCATCTTGTGTGAGTGGAAAGCTTTATATGATCAGGCCCAATCTAAAGCTCTCCGCTCAGATGAGATGCTGTGTATGTGCCCAGATCATATGAATGGCCCTATTAATTTCTTTATGCCAGCTAAATTCTCAAAAAAGACCTCCAGATCATATAAATTTGTCCTGTAACTCTTTATCCTCAGCAATGCTATTATACAGACTACCAGAGTGGAGACTTGAAGGGGAAATTATGAGAACCAGAGCTTCATGATTAATAACAAGTTCACCTTGCTCTGCTCAATGCTCCAGTCCTGTTCTGTGTACCGTGTTGTGGGTTCCCCAGCTTTTTTTTTTTGATTGGCATGCAGCCTAGTATATATATATATATATGTGTGTGTGTGTGTGTGTGTGTATATATATATATATATATATATATATATATATATATATATATATATATATATATATATATATATATATATATATATATATATATATATGAATGAATATCTTTTTAGAAATACTTAGAACATATCCTATGTGCCTAAAATTGGAATGTGAAATATTTACAGTAAATGCTTAGTTAAAACCTTTATTAAAAATGAATATTGCATACATATGATTTTTACATGTTTTCATCTACTTGACTGCAAAGGGCTCCAATGCACTTATATATACATGTATATATATGTCTATTATAAGTGTACATATGTATTTGTGTTTATACATATATACACATATAAATACATATATATACTGTGTGTGTATATATATATATATATATATATATATATATATATATATATATATATATATATATATATATATATATATATATATATATATATATATATACATATATATATATATATACATACATATAGATCTCTGGACATGTATGTATCTGAGTCCTTATAACTTTATTGTGCAATATTTTTTAAAAAATAATTATTATTAGATGGTGTTATTATGAGTGTAACTGTACTTTATAATGTGTTTTTTTATGTGTTTAGTGACACTTTTTGTTTCGCAAAACAGTTAACCAGAGCTCAGAGGACGTAGTAATCATTGTAGCTTAAATCGTTATTGCGCTTAATCGATTGCATTTACTTGTAAAACCATCGTTAAACCCGACGAGCGCAAACACCCTTGATAAACCCCTTATCGCTCATGTGCAAATGTTTGCACTCCACTCCAATCTGGTCCATTATGTTTATTAGACGAAAATGTCTAAAAACTCAACTGTGTTAAAAAATATGAGTAAATGTGCAGCAGAGCTTAATTGCACATTTTGTGAGTAAACAAGTGCAGAGATTGCACAATTTTTTTGACAAAGCAATGCCATGCTTTCCATCATACTTTTTGGTAGGGTTCTTGTATATGTATGTATATATATATATATATATATATATATATATATATATATATATATATATATACACACCCCCACACTGGTGTTCAAAAGTTTGGGGTCACTTAGACATTTTGTTGTTTTCGAAAAAAAGCTTTTTTTTATCCATTAAAATAACATCAAATTGATCAGAAATACAGTGTAGACATTGTTAATCTTGTAAGTGACCATTGTAGCTGGAAACGGCTGATTTGTAGTGGAATATCTACATAGGCGTACAGAGGCCCATTGTCAGCAACCATCTGTCCAGTGTTCCAATGACACATTGTCTTTGCTAATCCAAGTTTATCATTTAAAAAAGCTAATTGACCAATTATGTTAGCACAGCTGTAAACTTTTGCTAATTAAAGAAGCAATAAAACTGGCCTTCATCAGACTAGTTGTGTATCTGGAGCATCAGCAATTGTGGGTTCGATTACAGGCTCAAGATGGCCAGAAACAAAGAACTTTCTTTTAAAACTTGTCATTCGATTCTTGTTCTGAGAAATGAAGGCTATTCCATCCAAGAAATAGCCAAGAGATTGAAGATCTCATAGAACGCTGTATACTACTCCTTTTATAGCACAATGCAAACTGTCACTAAACAGAATAGAAAGAGGAATGGGAGGGCCCGGAGACCTAGTAAGCAGAAGGACAAATACACTAGAGTGTCTATGTCTAGTGTGAGAAACAGACACCTCACAGGTCCTCATCTGGCAGCTTCATTAAATAGTATCCAGAAAACATCAGTCTCAACGTCAACAGGGAAGACAGGACTCCGGGATGTTGGCCTTCTAGGTAGAGTTGTAAAGAAAACGCCACATCTCACACTGGACAATAAACCGAAAAGATTAAGATGGGCAAAAGAACATAGACACTGGGCAGGGGAATATTGGGAAAACGTGTTATGGACAGACAAATCTTAGTTTAAGGTTTAAGAAGAACATTTGTGAGACGCAGACCAACTGAAAGATGCTGGAGGAGTGCTTAACACCATCTGTCAAGCATGGTGGAGGCAATGTTATGGTCTAGGGGTGCTTTGGTGGTGGTAAAGTGGGAGATTTATACAGGGTAAAAGATACCTTGAAGAAGGAATGCTATCACTCCATTTTGCAACGCCATGCCATACTCTCTGGACAGAGACAATTTCCTCCTACAACAAGACAATGATCCAAAGCACGGCTCCAAACTATGAAAGAACTATTAAGAGAAGAAGTCAGCTGGTATTCTGTCTTTAATAGTGTGGCCAGCACAGTCACCAGATTTCAACCCTATTGAGCTGTTGTGGGAGCATTTTGACCATATGGTATGTAAGAAGTGCCCATCAAGCCAAATCAACTTGTTGAAGGTGCTTAAGGAAACATGGGGTGAAATCTCACTAGAATGCCAAAGGTCTGCAATGCTGTAATTGCAGCACTTAGAGGATTCTTTGATGACAGTAAAGTTCGAAGGATACAATTATTATTTCACTTAAAATTCATTATTTCTAACCTTGTCAATGACTATATTTTATTTCCTATTCAAACTCATTTCATGTATGTTTTCATGGAAAAGAAGCAAATGTCTAAGTGACCACAGAATTTTGAATGCCAGTGTGTGTGTGTATGTATGTATATGTATATATATATATATATATATATATATATATATATATATATATATATATATATATACAGGGAGTGCAGAATTATTAGGCAAGTGAGTATTTTGACCACATCATCCTCTTTATGCATGTTGTCTTACTCCAAGCTGTATAGGCTCGAAAGCCTACTACCAATTAAGCATATTAGGTGATGTGCATCTCTGTAATGAGAAGGGGTGTGGTCTAATGACATCAACACCCTATATCAGGTGGGCATAATTATTAGGCAACTTCCTTTCCTTTGGCAAAATGGGTCAAAAGAAGGACTTGACAGGCTCAGAAAAGTCAAAAATAGTGAGATATCTTGCAGAGGGATGCAGCACTCTTAAAATTGCAAAGCCTCTGAAGCGTGATCATCGAACAATCAAGCGTTTCATTCAAAATAGTCAACAGGGTCGCAAGAAGCGTGTGGAAAAACCAAGGCGCAAAATAACTGCCCATGAACTGAGAAAAGTCAAGCGTGCAGCTGCCAAGATGCCACTTGCCACCAGTTTGGCCATATTTCAGAGCTGCAACATCACTGGAGTGCCCAAAAGCACAAGGTGTGCAATACTCAGAGACATGGCCAAGGTAAGAAAGGCTGAAAGACGACCACCACTGAACAAGACACACAAGCTGAAACGTCAAGACTGGGCCAAGTAATATCTCAAGACTGATTTTTCTAAGGTTTTATGGACTGATGAAATGAGAGTGAGTCTTGATGGGCCAGATGGATGGGCCCGTGGCTGGATTGGTAAAGGGCAGAGAGCTCCAGTCCGACTCAGACGCCAGCAAGGTGGAGGTGGAGTACTGGTTTGGGCTGGTATCATCAAAGATGAGCTTGTGGGGCCTTTTCGGGTTGAGGATGGAGTCAAGCTCAACTCCCAGTCCTACTGCCAGTTTCTGGAAGACGCCTTCTTCAAGCAGTGGTACAGGAAGAAGTCTGCATCTTTCAAGAAAAACATGATTTTCATGCAGGACAATGCTCCATCACACGCGTCCAAGTACTCCACAGCGTGGCTGGCAAGAAAGGGTATAAAAGAAGAAAATCTAATGACATGGCTTCCTTGTTCACTTGATCTGAACCCCATTGAGAACCTGTGGTCCATCATCAAATGTGAGATTTACAAGGAGGGAAAACAGTACACCTCTCTGAACAGTGTCTGGGAGGCTGTGGTTGCTGCTGCACGCAATGTTGATGGTGAACAGATCAAAACACTGACAGAATCCATGGATGGCAGGCTTTTGAGTGTCCTTGCAAAGAAAGGTGGCTATATTGGTCACTGATTTGTTTTTGTTTTGTTTTTGAATGTCAGAAATGTATATTTGTGAATGTTGAGATGTTATATTGGTTTCACTGGTAAAAATAAATAATTGAAATGGGTATATATTTGTTTTTTGTTAAGTTGCCTAATAATTATGCACAGTAATAGTCACCTGCACACACAGATATCCCCCTAAAATAGCTATAACTAAAAACAAACTAAAAACTACTTCCAAAACTATTCAGCTTTGATATTAATGAGTTTTTTGGGTTCATTGAGAACATGGTTGTTGTTCAATAATAAAATTAATCCTCAAAAATACAACTTGCCTAATAATTCTGCACTCCCTGTATATAATAAGCATACAAGCATAGGATCTTAAGTATAATTATGATGTGTATATGATGATAAGTGAGTTGTAATATAAGTTACAACTCAGTAAATGCAGGAGTACTACATAAAGCTAAGTTTACATAATGCTCCGTATGTTCCATAATGCTGTGTTTAAAATTGTATGCTCTATTTAGATTAGAAAGTTTAATTTTAAATTAAATTTTGACTTTACTGTGCCTTTAATGACCTGAAATACCAAAGTCATTGTTGTTTGACTGCTTGTGGCTTGGAACACTCATGACGGTTCCACATAGTTAGTTTAGGAATGCTGGCTTCCTGACATATTCGTCATGTCTTTTCTTGGTGGTTATGTTTGTTTGTGGTTGTCATACAACTGTGTGCCCTGGTGCCTGATGTTTCCATGCTAACTACTTCTTGTTCTTGGCTTTGATTGTTGTCTTTTGTTGATTGTGGTGTGTTATCTGCTTCAGTCTTTGATTCTTAGCTTCATCTTTGTACCTTCCATTAAAACACATACGGCTAGATTACGAGTTGTACGTTAAGGTAAAAAAGCAGCGTTATCAGGTCCTAACGCTGCTTTTTTACACCCGCTGCTATTAAGAGTCGTGCAGGTTTAGGGGCACCACACACTTCTTTGGCCTTACCGCAAAACTACTTACATAAACTTCGTAAAGTCTTTTTTCTATGGGACTTCCATAGCGCCAGTATTACAAGCTTGTCCTGGGAGGCCAAAAAGTGAGCGCTACACCCTCTACCTCCAAGATCCCCAACGCATTCTAAAGTCAGTAGTTAAGAGTTTTATGGTACAACTCATAACTAAAGTGCTAAAAAGTACACTAACACCCATAAACTACCTATTAACCCCTAAACCGAGGCCCTCCCACATCGCAAATACTAAAATAACATTTTAACCCCTAATCTGCCGCTCCAGACATCGCCGCCACTATAATAAACATATTAACCCCTAAACTGCCGCACTCCCGCCTCGCAAATACTAGTTAAATAATATTAACCCTAATCTGCCGCCTCTAACATCGTCGCCACCTACCTACCTACATTTATTAACCCCTAATCTGCCGTCCCCAACGTCACCGCCACTATATTAAATGTATTAACCCCTAACACCCCCTAACTTAAATATAATTTAAATAAATCTAAAGAAAATTACTATAATTAACTAAATTATTTCTATTTAAAACTAAATACTTACCTATAAAATAAACCCTAAGCTAGCTACAATATAACTAATAGTTACATTGTAGCTAGCTTAGGGTTTATTTTTATTTTACAGGCAAGTTTGTATTTATTTTAACTAGGTACAATAGTTATTAAATAGTTATTAACTATTTAATAACTACCTAGCTAAAATAAATACAAATTGACCTGTAAAATAAAACACAACCTAAGTTACACTAACACCTAACACTACACTACAATTAAATAAATTAAATAAATTAAAAACAATTAAATTAATTAAATTAGCTAAATCACAAAAAACACTAAATTACAGAAAATAAAAAACAAATTACAGATCTTTAAAATAATTACACCTAATCTAATAGCCCTATCAAAATTAAAAAAGCCCCCCCAAATAAAAAAACCCTAGCCTAAACTAAACTATCAATCAGCCCTTTTACCTGTAAAAAAACAACAAAAAACAACCCCCCCAACAGTAAAACCCACCACCCACACAACCAACCCCCCCAAATAAAAAATCAGCTCTTTTACCTGTAAAAAAAAAAAACAACAACAACCCCCCTAACAGTAAAACCCACCACCCACATAACCAACCCCCCAAATAAAATACTAACTAAAAAAACCTAAGCTCTATTGCAGGCCCAAACCCTAACCTAAAAATAAAACCCACCCAATACACCCTTAAAAAATCCTAACACTAACCCCCTGAAGATCGACTTACTGTTCTGAAGACCGGACATCCATCCTCAAGGAAGCGGCAGAAGTCTTCATCCAACCGGGCCGAAGTCCTCAACGAAGCCGGGAGAAGTCTTCAATCAAGCCGGGCGAAGTGGTCCTCCAAACGGGCAGAAGTCTTCATCCAGACGGCATCTTCTATCTTCATCCATCCGACGCAGAGCGGGTCCATCTTCAAGACATCCGACACGGAGCATCCTCTTCATCCGGAGTCTTCTTACTGAATGAAGGTACCTTTATGTGACGTCATCCAAGATGGCGTCCCTTAGATTCCGATTGGCTGATAGAATTCTATCAGCCAATCGGAATTAAGGTAGAAAAAATCCTATTGGCTGATGCAATCAGCCAATATTATTGAAGTTCAATCCTATTGGCTGATCAAATCAGCCAATAGGATTGAGCTTGCATTCTATTGGCTGATTGGAAAAACCTGTAATACCAGCACTGCAGGTAAGTGAACGGTGAGAAAAAATGCTTGTTAGCACCGCATAGCTCCTAACGCAAAACTCGTAATCTGGCCGATAGGGTCCATAACTTCTTATATGCCTCAGAATAAAGCTCAGTTTTGTTGCTGAGTTATATTATTTTAATAAGGAAGTGCTGCTTATTCTGGTCTTAAGCTACTCAAATGCCTATTCATGAAACATCATTCTGGGGTAGATGTTTTAAATAATGTTTCACCAGCTTCTTTGCCCTTAAAACCTTGATAAATAGGTGATAATCTCAAGAAAAGCCAATTTAATCTGAACTACAGTTTTGTATTGTTAAAACTCCCTATGTTAACCAAGTACTCTCATATTTATTTAGTTAGTTTCACAAATATTGATACAATACACTGTAACCTTATTTTATGTTAAACTACCTACAGCCATGTTCTGAAGTAGAAGACACAACCAGGTTTAGTTAATGGAGCCTGGCCTGCCCCCCCCCCCTTGTGGTCTGGAGTGGTTATAAGAATTCCCTGTTTTCTTTAGAGAAAGAGGTATATAAGTATAAATAGGAGGCAACTCAGGAATCAGTTCCCAAATGAGTATTGTCTCACAAATTGGTGAAGGATTGAAACCAGCGTTGTACAGTGCATAGCTTGAGAAGATACAATATAGCCTTCCAGTGTTCATATCTGGTCTACAACTTTGCCTACATAAATGCTTTAAATATTGGAACAGTGTATTCCAGTGCCAAGGTGTTTGCACATGGTGTAGTAAATCTCCTTTAGATGTCTGCAGTCAAACCTAGGTTCCAAAATGGCAAAAACACACATAATAAGAGGGAGGTGCATCAGTTGTGTTTAGTGTCTAATGTCTTTTTAATGTTTGATCTTAATGGGCCATGAAAGTCAAAATTAAACTTTAATAGTTCAGCTAACGCATGCAATTTCAAGAGATACTTTCTTTGTCAAATTTACATCATTCTTTTAGTATCCTTTATTGAAAAGGATATTTAGGTAGGCTTCGGAGCTGCAATACTCCTAAAAGGAGCTCGCTGGTGATTGGTGGCTACACATATATGCCTCTTGTTATTGGTTCACCAGTTGTCTTCAGCTAGCTCCCAGTAGTGCATTGCTGCTCTGGAGCTGACATAAAAAATATTGCATTAAAAAGTTATAAGGGCTCAAAGATATGAGGTCTTAGGTGTTAGAGAGAAAAAAAGCAGCCAAAGGGCTTTAACATTGAGATACATACATACATATACAGTACATGTCTATAGATGTATATGTATGTAAATATAAATGTTTATATATGTGTACATATGTATTTATATGTGTACATATGTATTTATATGTGTACATATGTATTTATATGTGTACATATGTATTTATATGTGTACATATGTATTTATATGTGTACATATGTATTTATATGTGTACATATGTATTTATATGTGTACATATGTATTTATATGTGTATATATGTATTTATATGTGTATATATGTATATATAGATGTATATATACATATAAACACATAAATACATATGTACAGATATATAGACACACATATAAGTGCATTGGAGATCTTTGCTATTAAGTAGATGAAAAAAATAATAATGTGTATTTACTGTACATATAACATTCCAATGTTCTGCACATAGCAGAATATGTTCTAAGTATTGGTAAATAGATATTCATATATATATCTGTGTATATATATATATATATATATATATGTAAGTTCAGCTTTTTGAGCATGTCGGGTTAGCGCCAGAGCGATAACTTTTTACTTTCAACTCGTAATACCAGCGCAAACTGAAACACACAAAAAGCTTACTTTTAGCACTCTAGTGAAAGTGCAAAATAGTGCTCCACTCGTAATCTGGCCCTATGTGTTTAACATGCTTGTAACATGGCTATATGCAAGCAATAGTTCAATATTAAAATGATATAATATAGCAGAGCATTTTCTTTTTGCACTTTTATGTCACCTTTTTATTGGAAAAGAGAAAACCCATAAAGAAAGATGTAGGCATAATCAGTAGTTTGATGTTTTTGTATTTATTTAAAGGGATAGAAAAGTCAAATTTGAAATGTACATGGGTGCATTTCAATTTTAAAGGGACAGTCAACACCAGAATTTTTGTTGTTCAAGAAGATAGATAATCCTTTTATTACCCATTCCCCAGCTTTGTATAACCAACACAGTTATATTAATACACATTTTACCTCTGTAATTACCTTGTATCTAAGCCTCTGCAAACTGCTTATTTCAGTTCTTTTGACAGACTTGCATTTTAGCCAATCATTGCTCACTCCAGGGTAACTTCACGTGCGTAACGCCCTCTAGTGGTGAAAAACTGTCAAAATGCATTCAGATTAGAGGCGGCCTTCAAGGTCTAAGAAATTAGCATATGAACCTCCTAGGTTTAGCTTTCAACTAAGAATACCAAGAGAATAAAGCAAATTAGTGATAAAAGTAAATTGGAAAGTTGTTTAAAATTACATGCTCTATTTTAATCATGAAAGTTTATTTTGGACTTGACTGTCCCTTTAAATTGAAGCATTTATGCAATTTACTTCCTTTAGCAAAAATGTGCATATGCAGCTGAAAAACAGTAATAACTTTTATTAGAACTATTTTTGCTAATGGAAGTAAACTGCAAAACTACTTCAAACACCCATTATTATACGTTATCTTTTGATTCTGTTGCATGTGTAAAGGTAAACTAACAGCTAATTAAAGGCACATTCTAGCAAAATCTACTCGGTGGAACCAATGAAATGGTACCTGTTGCTCACTTCTGGAGTTTAAAAACAAAACTTAATGGGACACTTTTTATAACATGAAGTTAATTGCAAATTATTCTGTGGCTAAATAGCAATGACAAATTTTACATTGGAATATCCCTTTAACCATATAAAAATTATAATACTGGAGAAAAAGGCCAAATAAATAGTTACAATCTCACATATAGTGCGGAATATGCTGGAGTGTGACTGAAACAGCTCTAAGCTACACTGTGATTAGTTAGATCTGTCCAGGAGCATAATTACATTGTATCTGTGATTGGGCAAAGCAAAGAATACCGTTTAGACATATTCAGATATACCCCATTATTTACAAAACCCTGCAAATTTAGTTAAAGGAACGTAAAAGTGGTAAAAGAAAATGCTCTAGTATATTAGATCATTTTATTTTTGCACCATTTCTTTCATATAACTAACTTTAACATCATTCAAATGAGTTAAACACATAGTTAAAGTTAGCATCAGAGTAGCAATACATTACTGGGAGATAGTTGAACATCTGGTGAGCCAATGACAATAAACATTGTAGCAACCAATCACCTGCTAGCGCTCCGTAGTGCATTCTTGATCTTGAACCTACCTAGATACACTTTTCAACAAAGAGTACCAAGAAAAAAAATGGTAATTTTCTCAAGAGATGTTAAAACATAAGTATTTTGTGAGACTATATACTCTCCCCTAATGAATGTGTTCTTTTGTTGCACAGGAAGTGAATATGATGAAGAAGAGGTAGATGTTAAGACATAGTATTTTGTGAGACTATATACTTTCCCCTAATGAATGTGTTCTTCTGTTGCACAGGAAGTGAATATGATGAAGAAGAGGTAGATTATGAAGAGTCAGACAGTGATGAGTCTTGGACTACTGAGAGTGCCATCAGCTCTGAAGCCATTCTGAGCTCTATGTGCATGAATGGAGGGGATGAGAAGCCATTTGCCTGCCCAGTTCCTGGATGTAAAAAGAGATATAAGGTACAAATAATACACACATTATTTTGTTCACACTACATCCTAAGGAACCACATGGAATTGTATAAACAAATATACCAAATAATTAGTTTTATTTTTCATTGTCATGATTTTTTGAAGGGCACTTTTCACTAATTAAGGAATCATCTTAAAGAAGTCGATTGATTAATTTGTTTGGTAAAGGGATATTCAAATATAAAAAAGTGTGTTTCCTTCTTAATACAGGGAGAGTCCACAGAGTCCACTTGTGGAAAATACTGAACCTGGCCACCAGGAGGAGGCAAAGACACCCCAGCCAAAGGCTTAAATACCTCCCCCACTTCCCTCATCCCCCAGTCATTCTTTGCCTTTTGTCACAGGAGGTTGGCAGAGAAGTGTCAGAAGATTTCGGAGTAGTTCCTCAGGAAGGGTATCTACCCTTCGATATGGGACTGGAGTTTTAAGTAGTCTTGTCAGCCTCTCAGTGAGAGCATTGATGAAAGTTAGAGTCTGGAGATGCAGGGAGAGTCTTTCTGCGAACCTATCCAGACTCATGTTAACAGCTCCTAAGCAATCAACGTTGACGAGTTTCGCTGCCTGCTTTTTCATCACTCAAGTCCATGTCAGAAGCGATGCTATAATCTGTCACACTTGAAGGACCGTGTTTCTGTTCCACGGCACAGATTCCGGTAAGATCGTTTCATTTTTTTACACACATGTTAACGCTAGAAGACAGGGTCTCAGTGGGACTACTTTTATCTTTATGGAATCAAGGGTTAATATCTCCTGAGGGGGATTGTTGAACAGTGGGGTTTAATCATATTGATTTATGTGATTTTAGCTGCTTTCTGTGTGCGGAATGTTTTTTTTTTGGCTCATAGGCTTATAAGGAACATATAGGTTATTTACTTGAGAGCTGCACATTTTTATTTAGCTTGGCGCGCTTTTCCTTTAGCAGCGGCAGTCCTGCATGGCACACAGTGTGACCGGGTGTGGTCACGTTTTCCATTTCCTATTCCTTACTGAGTGACTACGGAGAGGAGCGAGCTTTCTCTATTCTGTCTGGGTCATAGGAGGTGGTGAGTGCCCCAGCCATTGGGGTTTAATGTGCTGTTTTTTCTCTGATTTGAATAGGGTTACCCTAGTTATGGAGGATTCTGATATTTTAGAGGGTGATCCCTCTACGACAGAATTTGATACCCGTGTATATTGCGAGGAGGCCTGGGTAGTCCAGCCCTCTCAATTATGTTCCGTATGCCGCATTATGGTGTTTTCATCAAACAATGTTGAGATGTTAGATGCCACTGAGCTGTCTCTGAGGAATCAATGTCCTGTGAGGCGTTTCCCCTACAGTCATCTGATCCTACTCATGCAGCTTCCCCTTACACCTCTAATCCTCCACCTGGGGGGGGACTTTTTTCCTCCAGTCATTACTGCGCAGTTCCGTATGGCCATGTCTGCGGTCTTAGCTGTCTTGCCTAGTACTGTTTTCGCGCAAGCGGAGGGTTAATCCTTACACTCCTGCCCAGGGAGCATCATGTAAAGTGACGGTTGTATCAGATCAGTCATCTGGGGATGCGGTCCTCTCTGAGGCTTTAGAGTACGAACCTTCTGGGTCGGACCCTGATACTTCTATTCCTCCAGTAGAGGAGGATTATGCTTTTATATTTAGAGTGGCTCGCCTGCACTTGCTTCTAAGAGAGTTTTTTTGCGATATTAGAGGTTCCTAGTACTAATCTGCCAGTCGAATCGCAGAACTCTATATCAGATAGCGAACTTGATTAAGACGGGGAAGGATGGAGATCCTATT
This sequence comes from Bombina bombina, assembly GCF_027579735.1. NCBI lineage: Eukaryota > Metazoa > Chordata > Amphibia > Anura > Bombinatoridae > Bombina > Bombina bombina. The sequence goes on along the minus strand of NC_069503.1, from coordinate 366,218,293 downwards.
CCTTTTCGTCTATTCTATTTTTTTTTTTTTAATTTTCCCTGTTCCAGCTCTAGAGGGGGTTGTGTTGTTACACATTCCTAATTGGCTATCACTTTTTGTGTTCTTGCCAATTTAAGAATAGTTTTATTCTTAGAGCCTTTGGTTGTTGAGGAAACTCTTTTTAGGAAGATGTTTTCGTCATAAGGGATATTTATGTACGAACGACCTAGGTTGTCTCATTTTACGGAGGCTTCCGGTTGGAGCATCTCTGTCTCGATTCGAGGTGAAGGTTCACTCGATATTCCCGAGAACAATTTAAGCCATTGGAGCTTATATTTCCTTAGATGGAATTTTTTCCCAAATTTCTATCCCTTGAGTCCACAGCCGGCAAGCTGTTGATCACTTTGTCAGATATGACTTCTATGTGCTTATCTTTCTCTCTATTAGAGAGGAGAGCGATTCTGAGAGAAAACACCTTTTTCTCTTGTTCCTTTAGTGTGGTCTAGACCCAGCGTCAGGATGTCCACTGAGCCTTAGTTAATCAGATGGTTTTTGGAGCCGACTCAGTTCAGACATATGTCCAAACTGTACAGGCCTTCCTAATCTAGATGGAGGGACCTGTTTCAGGTCCTATTTTGGATCTCGTTGGAGACTGCCTATCGCTTTTTCAGGCGTTTAATTCAGGATCATATAGGATCCATGGGTCCTAGAGACTTCTATCCAGGGCAATTTTCATGATCTTGATTCTGTCTTTCTGACAGGGAGAGTACCTATCGCAGTGGGAAGTTATTATTTCATCGCGTTTCCTCTGCTTTTGAGGTTGGCCCAATTTTAACAGCCCTTGAAATATTTTGCTTTCTCCACACCATATATTATTTGCAATATTTTTGGCCTTAGTCTTCAGCATCTTAATGTAAGCGCCTAATTCTCCCTTAATACTTAATCTATTTTTAAGGTGAGTAATGGCTTCTGTTTTAAGCGTTTCTGCCTGACTAACAGGCGATTTTGGGGAACATATTTCAACACTATGTATAGATTCAATTGATCCACTTCTAGTAACAGACATTATTATATTGGCTTAGTATTTGGTTAAATTAAAACGCTAATACAATTTTTGTGGCCCCATAGAGGGAGTGAAAGCCCATCTTATTTGGGACCTATGGTTCTTATAGTCAGCTCTTTATGTCTCCTCGTTCCAGAGGGAGACTATAGAGTACCCTCTACCTTTTTGTATGGGAGAAACAGTGTAGATCACTGTCGAGGATGGATATCATACCCTTTCATTCCTCCTTGGGTTCCGGTTCCTCTGGACCGGTCCTTTCAGTACTTTGGTTTGTTCAGTCTCGCTACTGATTCTAAAATTTATTAGGTTCTGGGGTTTTCTTTGGCAGTGACCAGAACACAGATCTAACGGTAGCTCCCCCTTGTCTTGGCAGTCGCTAGCTCTGTGTTAAGTGATCATTGTCATGGGATCCAGATGGACTTTATTCCTTATGCAAGGACTCATCTCTGATGAGGCTCAGTGTGGGCGGAGGCAATGGAGTGGCACTATTTAAATATGTCTTAGCATATTTACCTGGACTACAGGTGGAGTCAATAGCTCTTCAGTGTACTTGTCAGGATCTCCCTGTTTTTCTGTGGGACATCTTCCTTTTTTCATCTGGGGCAGTTTTTGACTTCAGTCACATGTCTGTCAGGCTGGTGAGGGCATACCTACGGTGGGCTTAGAAGATCAGGAGGTCTTTCCCTCCCATTCTTCTTTTTCCTTTGGATCTCCAGGCAGTCTTTCTGCTCTGACAGTTTAGCGACTGGTGCGTTCCATTGTAAGGATTCTAGCCGGTCTTATTTTGCTGGCTTGAATCTCCTTTTGAGTTTGTGTCTCCCTTACTCTCAGAATTGTATATCGGTTGGGTTATGGGCAGAGGCCCACTGCTGTTCGCTGTCAGCGACCTTCTTTTCAGGGTGATCATCCGTATCAGATGTTATCGGTTTATCTGAATTATATCTGGTGGGGGACGCCGAATGAGAATCTCTAGACGTTCCGTCTCTATTCCAGTTTACCCTTTATATGTCGTGGGTCCGCTTGGATTATTGTTCCCGATCTAGGGTTTCTCCTCAAGGAAGGTTCTTTGTGGCAGGGATCTGCTGTAACAGGGTCTCTTTGCTTCCTCAATTCCTTTTCGCTGAGGCGGACTGCGAGAGGTCGATTAGTTCTTAGCCGCAGAGACGATTTTTCTGAGTGGTTATGGTCCGCTCCGTAGGGTACGTAAACTGGTCCCTTTTCATCTATGGTAGGTGTGGAGGACCCCTCGACTGTGATGGGGCAGGGTCCGTCCTGGCACACTAATCAGCCTGCCAGGGTTCCTTCCTTCCTCCAGGAGGTTCTGAAGAAGAGCCTCTTAGTTGATTCCCTGTTGGATCAGTTTTGGCCCTGTCTGTCTGTTTTTCTTTTTGGCACCAAAGGCTTGTAAAGCTTCTGGATGTACAGTTTTTGTTATGGCTCTGAATGCATTCAGGCCGGTGTATGGTTCTGATGCGCTTTCCAGGGGTTTTTGGATCATGCCCTGCTGGTCTTGGCATCGGAATACCTTTGTTCCCATGTGTGAGGTTGTCTTTAAGTTGTTCTTTTAGAGGTCCTTACATCTCAATATTACTTCTGAGTGTAGAAGTCTCTGAGTTTACCTATGATGCGACCCTCCTTTTCGGGTGTTGCATAATAGTAAGGCTATCCTATGAAACTAGTTAGGATTTCTTCCAGGTGGTGTTAATCGCACTTTTCAGTGGAGAATTTGTAGTCTATTTTTTATATCCTATTCCTTCTTCACAAAGGAAGGTTTTTTTCATTCCTATAATAGAACCATACCTTTCAGTTCTCTATTTAGCCTATATAGGAATAGACAGTTCTTCTGTTTGTTTATGTCTGGAAAGCATAGGGGTCAGAAGGCATCTTCACCTTCCTTGTATTTTATAATTGAGGGGTATCGTCCGCTTGTAAAATGAGTCGGCGAGACGCAAGCTTCCTCAGAGTTTTTCGGCTTAGTTTTTCGAGCAGTGACGTCCTTTTGGGCCTTTAAAATGAGGCCTCTATGGATACGTTTTTGTTGGGTGGACTACTTGGTCCTCCTTACTTCTTGTTTCCAAAATGTTATTGAGTTTTTACTTTGCTTCTGTTGAAGCAGCCTTCGGGAGATAGGGTTTTTCAGGCTGTGGTGCCTTCAGATGGGGTCCGCCCCCTGCTTTTTGCCCTCCCGTTAGCATTCAGTGTCCTCTCTAGCTTGGGTATAATTTCCCACAAGTAATGAATGCAGCTGTGAACTCTCCCTGTATTAAGAAGGAAAACTTAAATTATGCTTACCAGATAATTTCCTTTCTTTCTGTACAGGGAGAGTACACAGCTCTCGCCCGTTTTCTCCGATCGACGGCCCTAAATTTTATCTTGTTCTTCTGGCACCTTTTTCACCCTGATATTTCTCCTACTGTTCCTTGTTCGCTCGGCAGAATGACTGGGGTATGAGGAAAGTGGGGGAGGTATTTAAACCTTTGGCTGGGGTGTTTTTGCCTCCTCCTGGTGGCCAGGTTCAGTATTTCCCACAAGTAATGAATGCAGCTGTGGACTCTCCCTTTACAGAAGGAAAGGAAATTATCTGGTAAGCATAATTTAAGTTTTTTTATATTTTAATATTCCTTTAACACACACACACACACACACACACACACACACATATATATATATATATATACAAAATGAGGAAGAATATATATATATACACTAGTAACTTTTCTGTCCCGACTAGTAAACTTTAGTGCTATTTTCTCACTTCTGTATTGAAACATTATTTTTGTTCTCATTTTTTAATCTCAGACATGATTTTAATATGTCAGATATGCAGTAGAGGCCACTCACATTAATTAAAAAAAAAGTATTACTTTAGCTGGGGGAAGGATACAATATGGATTGTTTAAATATGACACTAAACAGTGTTCTCCACAGAAAGCTTTTCCAGCTTTGTGGCACTGAAGTAGCTGGGTAGCGACAGTGTAATACTTTGCAATATTACAACTCTATCTGTTAGTTATAAATATTACTTAAGGTATCCAAAGAATAAACTAATTGCATATTGTAACAAAAAAATGGATGTAATGATACTTTGTGCAACAAACATTGAAAACAATTTAGTATTAGCTAATTTTATATTAACATTGGCTTCAATTTTAGCAGGGTGGTCAGAAAAATCAGCCAGGTGGTGTGCCCATTAAATAGTTCCTGGGGAGAACAAGCTCACTCTAAAACCACTTTTCACTTTTGTTTTAAACAGAATGCTTGATAGAATATGTATAGCATGTATAATGTAATCCCAAACAGAGCCTGGTATACACAGGCAGTAGTGTAGTTTGTCTATCCTTAAACTGGCTCCTGGAAATGCTTGAGGTTTGTCAGCAACAAGCTTTTTCCAAACTTGGTGCATAGGAGAGCAGAAATGCTTACACTGCAATAAACCTCATAAACCTATTCAGACCAGGATTTACAAATACATCTTTCCATTGCTAACTGTATTTTTTGGATTCTGTCCATCAATGATCTTATGTGTATGTAGATTAAATTGATTCCTCTTCACAAAAATCATTTATCCAGGGGTTTATGACAAGAATAGCTCACTTAGGGCCCGATTTTATAAAGCTCTCTGGGCTGGTGAGATTCTATAAGAACGCTCGCCAGTTCTTCTATTTCCCTGGTGGAATTCTATAAAGCCATTTTTTACCCTGAAAAGAGGGCGTCTTACTAAGGCATTTTCGTATGGGAAGGATACATTACAAAAGTGCGCAATGAAAATCATAATTTTTAAAATAATACAGAACAAATAATTGAACCATTCACACAAAAATACTCAGGAAAAAATTGTATTATTAAGGTGCATCAAAAATCGTAACAATATCGCTCACCAAAAATGTTTTTTTTTATCAAAAACATAAAATTTGTATGTCATTTACACAGGAATAAATCGTATTACATATGCACTGCATTAATCGTAATTTAAGTACGCCTTATGTGCAGAAAACACATAGAAATTCGTAATGGGCTGAGCATGGACGTTACATGTGCGCATTTGAAATTGTCTCTTAAATCCAAGCTTAGTTTTCTAAACATTTTCGCCCTACAGATCTCACTGTTTTTTCTCCCAAGTTAAAAGATGGCGCGCTTTTATCAAAATATTTAAAACACTAACTACTATGAAAGGAAAACCTAAGCATACGAAAATAAGTGGTTTAAGGTACAGTGCACTGAAAGAAGCGTAATTTGATTTGTATTAGGCGTAGTATTCAAGTTTAAACATACACCAGGTTCTCCCTGTGTACTTCAACATCCATTGCAAACTTTTACATAGCAGAGAGCTCTATGGGGGACATCGCATTCACTAACAGGGACATCATTTTATAGAATTCCATGAGGGCAGCTCCTTCAAGTGTCAGCGTCTTCAAGTGTCAGCGTGGAAAACCTTGTCTAGACCAGCACATTTTTTAGAATCGTCTCTTTAGCCATGTGGCACTCAGAGAATGTCTCACATTCACTTCCTGAGTATAATGCTGAATACTCGCTTAGCTGCAATCTGCAATACATTGCTAAGGTGTAAATCTACCCACATAGCAGTCGGTAGTATGTATTTTACTTAAAAGAACTGTAAGCACATTGCTTCAAGTTTCTGTATTCTTGCCATATATTTACATAGTGTGTGAGTTTGAAATGGTTTAAATGCATTAAAGGGACAGTCTACACCAGAATTTGTATTGTTTAAAAAGATAGATAATCCCTTTATTACCCATTCTCTAGTTTTGCATAACCAACACAGTTATATAAATACATTTTTTACCTCTGTGATTATCTTGTATCTCAGCCTCTGCAAACTGCCCCATTATTTCAGTTCTTTTGACAGACATTCATTTTAGCCAATCAGAGCTGGCTCACTGGAACTCCACTTGCGTGAGCACAGTGTTATCTATATGACACACATGAACTAACACCCTCTAGTGGTAAAAAACTGTCAAAATGCCCTGAGAGAAGAGGCGGCCTTCAAGGGCTTAGACATTAGCATATGAACCTCATAGGTTTAGCTTTCAACTAAGAATACCAAGAGAACAAAGCAAAATTGGTGATAAAAGTAAATTGGAAAATTGTTTAAAATTATATTCTCTATCTGAATCATGAAAGTTTATTTTGGACTAGACTGTCCCTTTAACATCATGTATGCAGCAGTTGATATTCAATAGCCAAACACCACCCACTAGTTATTTGGAGAAGCTAATTAGGAGTAGACAAGGCTAGTCACAGTCATTTTGTTAGCAAAATATTAATTGTTCTGCAGTTTCTTATTTAATAATCTCTGCTAAACACAATCAGGGACACATATGTGGCAGTGTTAGGCTTGTGCCATCACAGTTGTCAGAATTGGAGAGCTCTTAGACTTAAGCTATAGTAAAAGGGGTTAAAAAAAAACAACACAAGTATATTGCAAAGTTGTTTGTCTACATTTTATAACAAAAAAGTGTTTACTGACTATTTAAGCAGGAGGGTGAAACTGAGAATACTGCTGGCAAACAGACCTGCTCAAAAATAAATAAATGGTGCACACTCCCTGATGAAGGCACTTTGTACTGAAACGTATGTGGTTGTTATCTGGCGTCACACACTCTCCGTATAAACTATAAGAAGAGTATAACATGAATCCCTGCTGTACAAATAGAACTGTAAATATTATAATTATCTTTATTGGTAAAGATCTTTATATGTAACAATCTTTATTTGTAATTAACTTTATTTGTACTAGAGCTGTAAATATTATTATAAATATATTTATTTGTAAGACAGCAACAGACTGTACACAGGACATATAATAAATAAAGACTGGGAAGGCAATACTGAGGCAGAAGGATTATAGGGCCCTGCTCCCTACAGAGCTTACAATCTAAGTGATCGGTATTTAGGTGTTTGCATAGCTTTGGCCCGTTACATCCTGTCTTAGGGACACCAGGGCATGGTACGTATGTTTTTTTAGCTTCAGGGTTTAGTTAGAATGCCCGTGTCAGACAGTAGATCTATTGTTTGCATACTAGCTCCCTGACGTATATTATACTGTAAGTTCTGAGCTGTGTCACACCGTATACATTCTAACTCCAGCTTATCCCCTAGTGTTCTTTTCTGTGCTAGATTTCACAAGTTTAGCTGTGAGGCTTCTTTCCTTCGCTGTATTTCATTTAGAAAATTCAGAGACTCTCTTGTTTGTGGATATGACAAAGGGACCAGACCTTAGAAGGTCCTAAGGATAAGCTTTGGTAAAAGTAATTGCATGTTTAATATCCAGTAGAGGAAAGTGGGGCTTTGAAACAGTAACAAGGACATTAGAGGTGTCATTAAACTGTATAAATGCACAGGTGCGCCTGGGGCTGGCACTGCTGTCTCTGGGTGTATGAAATGCTTTCTTCTTTGGCCCCTTGACTCTCTCAGTAACACTTGATGTTTATTCCTGCCCGTTTAAACCTCTTATAGTGTGAGCATATTTATGGCACTGCCAGATACAATAAATGAGTGTTAGCCTGGTACAGAATGGCACACCCAGGTACTGTACTGTATGCAGCTCTTGTTCTTAATTACGGAACAATTAGTGCGCTCTCTGCTCCAAGCTAAAGGAACCTGTTCTGGGGGAGGCAAAGGGGGGTTTGCATGGGAGGGGGAGGAGCGCATGGAGGGTATGGAGGGCTTGTAGCATAAAATCTCAAGGAGAAAAAGGTTTGAAGTGCACTGAGCGCATTTCCTTCATAAGATGAATACAGTTTGTTTATGGGTAAAGTGTTGTCAGTGGGAGGGTGTATTGTAAAAAGTGCAATGTCTGAACTCAGGAAGCAAAGAAGCCGTTGTGATTGTAAGAAGGGTCGATATCCCCAGAGGGCATCTCTGCACCACAGAGAGAGTTTCTTTAGAAGAGAAAGGCTAGAATTAGACGGCTGTAATGTGCTACATCCTGTCTGTCTGTGTGTGACTGCCAGCGCTCCTTTTATTGCACAAATAAGCACACTGATCTGCCTGCTTTTCCTATCACACCACCTTCATCTCAAGTGAACAAGGACTGTCTCAAGGATATCTTGCACACCATTAAGTTAGAAGGAGATGAAATTAATGGTCCATGGGAAAGCTGACAAACATAGAGCAAGCTGCAAATAAAAAGTAATGATACAGACACTAATTAACCACTTAGCTTCCCAAGAGGACTGCAACACAGAACATTACCATGTGTTGCAGCTCTTATTTGCCAACCAAGGGGTTAAGCCAAGGGAGGTTTTTTTTCTCCCTCCAGCTTCCCCAAGGTTTTTGCATGAAATATCTCTCCAAGATAAAATATTCCAGCTTTACCTGACAACATAGAATATATTATCACCCTTTTTATAATATACACAGCTCAAGTCTTTCCAATGAGATATTGTTGCTGCTGAAATAATTGTAGGGAGTACTGACTACTGGCACTGAAGCTTTTATGGGACATAGTTTAGAGTCTCATTATATAAATGAAAAACTCTATATATAAAACTATACAAACAGGAGTAATCACATACATAATTAACTTGGTTGTGTTTAACGTTGTACAAATATCCCTCTTTATTTCTAAAGCCCAACCTGTTTCCCAGTGGTGGTGTATAGTTTATTCACAAACTCATATTACAAGGCCGGACTCTTGTTTGCCATATAAGCAGGTTCTGAAATTGACATGACGCTCTTGATGTTTAAATGCACGACACAACAGGACTGCACCAGTATATCAGTATTAAACATAGCTATGAGATGTCTATGTGCAATGATAAATTCAAATTCCATTTATAGGTTATACTGTTATCATCCACTTTATACTTTTGCTTAAGCCTAATTCTTTTTTTAGCATTTTTACCAGAAAACTATGAGCTTCACATATCCTGACACCTTATTTAGAATCACAGACTGCCCCAGAGTGCTTGTGTTGAGTAGTTCAATCATATATCTTCCCCCAATATGCTAAATTTGTGATTTACAAAGCTAAATGTTCTGCTGTGTGGCACTTATGTGGCTTTGGTTGCTTTAAATACATATATACACATATAAATACATATGTATAAACACACACACATATATATATATATATATATATATATATATATATATATATATACATACATATACACATATATGTATTTTGACATGTATATGCATGTAAATCTATGTTAAAGCCATTTGCCTGCCTTTTTGTTTTCCTAACATCCGAGATCTTATATCTTTGAGCCCTTATAACTTTTTTGTGCAATCGTTTTTTTTTTTAATAATTTTTATTAGATATTATATAGTATTATATATATTATATTATGAGTGTAACTGTACGGTGTAATAGAAAAAAAAAGAGAGTTCAATCCCACAAATCCAAAAATATAAAAAATCAGCTTTATTTATCCATTAGACATGATGCATACAAAGTAAGAAAGGGGTTTTATGCGTTTCGACGTTAGCTGTATTAATAACCCTAAGAAAGGCACCGGTGAGTGCCATTTAAAAAGCCATTGCTAAGCAGGTCATTTGTTGGTGTAAAACCACACCCCTATTGACCTGTTACTGACCAGATCAACACAGCTTTAACTAAGAGGGTATGGACAATCAAATTAATACATATTTGATACACATTGATGGAAGTAAATTGTAGTGAAATGAAGTTAATAGGAAATCACAAGAATAAAATATACAGTACAATATATAGTACAACATATTATATTACATGGAGTGAAGGAAATCATTAAAGCAATAAGGCAATGAGAGATTAGACAGTTAATGCATAAACATTATAGAAATAATACATATGGGAGATATGGTCTCAATGAACAATACATGAGTTAGTTCAATTATAGGAAAACCGGTTTCCGGATGTAATGCAGGTAAATAAACTAAATATATAAAAACAATATGTATAAAAATAATAATAAAAATAATTATAAACCTGATCAAATTGCAGGATAAAATACATATTGTACAAATTAGAATACATCATAAAGCATGCTCAATATATTGGTTACCCATAAATCCATAATAAATTCAAAGAATGACGAAATAAAGAGGATTTCAAGCACAAAGTACACTCACAGTCCCCTATATGTGGCATGATTTATGAGAGCCACATATTCATAAAATTGAAAAGAAAAAGGGATACAGGTGTATATATGTGCTTAAATAGGCCATCATGAGCCAATGATGCTCAGTATTTTAAATACCCACATAGGAATCCTATCCTCAAACTTATTATAAAGTAGGAAACTTAGGTTTATGCCTGAAATAACAAATCTGTTAACCAATGTAAATTTACTAGACCAATGTGGGAAAAATCACTTTATTAGATCGGGATGCAGAGGAAGATGAATACATGATGGTGTAAAGTTGTGGCAAGGCAAGGAAGTCACTGAAGATTATTTGAAAGAGCAATAGACTAATAAACATTATAAAATAGTTAATCATTTCCAGTGGTTAATAATGTTGAATTTCCGAATTAAAACCATAGGGAATTTGAGTATGCTATTTCATAATCCAGTAAAGTTCCTGCCTTGCCAACAATTGATCTCTATTACCTCCCCTAGGGGGTAATCTTACAGTCTCTATCGCCCTCCACTTAAAGGACCTTGTGTCCTTGTTGTGCACCTCCGGAAAGTGTCTCGACAAAGCTGAGCATGGTTTTTCATTATTTATATAGCCGAGATGCTCACGTATGCGAGTCCTGACATCTCTACTTGTCATGCCCACATACTGTTTTAGATATTTGACTCATTCTATGAGGTACCCAACGTAAGTGGTAGAGCAGTTTATGCACCCCTTAGATTGAAAATTTTGTGAAGTGTCACATGAGTAAAATGCCTTGCCCTCAGTAATGTAATCACATGCCTTGCACCTACGGCTCCCACATTTGTAGGTGCCATTAACATGTAACCATGATCTGGCATGTTTCTTTTGTGGTAATTGACTGGAGGCAAGGATATTGCCCAGTGTGAGATTTTTTGAATAGACACATTTGAAGCCCTTCTCTACTGTTGATTTCAGATGAGTGTCTCCAAGAAGAATGGGGAAATACTTTCTGACAATGTCACAGACTGTTGAGAAATCAGATGAGTATTGTGTTATAAAGGTCAAAGACCTGTCGTCAGCATTTTCTTTTCGTTTAACTTTTGTCTGTAGCGGCTGTCTACTATCTGCAAGTGTCTTTCTAGCTAGATGGTCAAGCATTCTAAGGGAGTAACCTCTCTTTTTGAGTCTCTGCTTAATATTGTTACTTTCCTCAATAAAGTCTTGGCTGCATACCCCAAGGCAGAACATACTGTGATCTGAGATGTCATCGCAGAAAATGCAGCATGTCTGCAGAAAGAACAGGACACATGCAGGACCTGTTAGCACTTTCACTTTGCAGCACTACTCCACATTAGAGTGCTCTCTTCAAATAGAGCTGTGCTCTGGCTGCACTGTGTAAGTTTTCCTGTGTTCTGTTTGAAGAGAACAGTCAAATATGAAGCAGCAGTGATTGTCTCTTAGAGATTTTTTTTAACCCGCCCCCTAGCCTTTCCCAGTTTGCAAAGCTGTGACTTCTGAATGTAAGATGTTCTTGTGAGCAATGCACCTTTTTTATTAGTACTTTTCTACCTTGTGATGTTAGGCTAAGAGAAATGGAAACAAATTTGAGACGTTTTTTTTTTTTTTTTTTTGTCTGCAGCTAATTTGCAATGCACTGCTGTACTTTATTATAAACATTTTTAAATATTGATTTACTCTCCAGTTAATCAACAGATTGCAATTGGGCTGGTGTAACTGTCTAATTTAAAAACATTTTTTTTTTCAAAATGACCTGCAGAAAATTTTCTCACAAGAAAAAATCTCATCACAGAAAGTGAAGAAAAGATCTGTCTCTGGGGCTGCATATTCTCCTCACCCTCAGGAATTGGCTCTTAGCTATTACCTTAAAAACATGAGAGGGATGTGCACTTTTATTGGGTAAGATAGTATTCCCTGAGATGGGTTTTCTGTACAATTTCGAGTGGATTTTATGTTCTATGATATCACCAGTCAGGGTGATATCCAGAAAGTTAACACAATCTTTGTGCTATTCATGTGTGAAATTTAATCCATTGCGACAATTGTTCAAATATGCAACAAATTGAACGGCTTGTGTCTCTGTAGATGACTAAATAAAAATAAGGTCTATAAATCGACGATAGAACACTACCTATGATCTGAAAGGGCTATCCACACTATAAACAAAGGTTCGTTCTAGCCAGCCCATGAACAAGTTTGCATAAGATGGGGCAAATTTCGCCAGATAGCTGTACCTTGTCACTGTAAGTAGAACACCCCTTTAAAGCAGAAGTAGTTATGTTCTAGTAAAACAGGGTGATGCGCAGAAGATAAAGTATAGTCTCAGTGGTCATTTCTGAACTCATGGTGAGAAAATATTTGATGGCTTCAAACCCCATATCGTGTGGTATGCTGGAGTACAAAAAAAACACATTGATGGTAAGCCAACTGTACTCTTCCAGCCATACTATAACATCCAGCATACCCAACACATGTGGGGTGTCCCTAATATAACTAGGTAAAAAAAGAACAAAGGGATGGAGTATCCTGTCCAACCAGTCATATAGAGGTTCTAATAAAGAACCTATCCCCGACACGATAGGACGACCCTTTATGTTAGTAAGGCTTTTATATACTTTGGGCAAATGGTGAAAGATGGGGATGATAGGGTGGTCGACATAAAGGGTGGTCACAGTCTGCTGGTCCAAAATGTCCATTCAAACCCCATCATCCAAAATCTGCTCAAATTCATGTTGAAATCTAGAGGTAGGATTCCCATTAAGGGTGGAATAAGTGTTCCGATCATTTAATTGGCGCAAGGCCTCATCCACATAATCAATACGGTTCATTACAAAGACACTTCCTACCTTATCAGATTGTTGTATGACAATAGAGTCATTATTTTGCAGTGAAGCAATAGCTTCATTTTCTGATACTTTTCTCTTGCTATGTACTGTGTAATGTATTTGTGTTTTGTCACACTTTTTTGTTTTGAGAAACAGTTAACTAGATCTCTGAGGATGGGCTAACCCGACGAGTGTTAACTTCAGTTGCGTTTACTTTCAACTTGTAATACGATCACAATTTAACTTGCGCATAAACGAACACAAAAACCTGATATCATTTGCACACAAAATATAGCATTGCACTCGTAACCTGGCCCTAAATATATCATTGCTTGAATGATGTATTCAGAGCAAAGATTAACCTGAGAATAATTTGTACATGCATTTTTAAAAATTATATTAGTTTATTAAAGGGACATACATGTTTTGTAGATGATCCATTTATATAGCCCATCTGGGAGTGTTTTTGTAACTATGATAGTTTTGCCTGTTTTTTTTTTATAACATTGTGCTGATTTTCAGACTCCCAAGCCCCAAAGTATCAGATGTAGACCCAGGTCTACAGATTTTTGCTGCTATTGTTTGTGAAAACTGTCTTTTCATATGCAAGGGGCGGACTGTCTGCTCTTTCTGTTTCCCAGCCCCTTGGGTGTCCTCGCCTTACCTCATCAACAGTGCTAAACTAGGAACTTCTAACTAACGGCTAGATTTAGAGTTTTGTCGGTAAGGACCCGCGTAGCTAACGCTGGCTTTTTTCTGGCTGTACCATAAAAATAACTCTGGTATTGAGAGTCCACAGAATGAGCGTAGAACATATTTAACGCAACTGCAACTCTCGATACCAGAGTTGCTTACGGACGCGGCCAGCCTCAAAAACGTGCTCGTGCACGATTCCCCCATAGGAAATAATGGGGCTGTTTGAGCTGAAAAAAAAAACACCTGCAGAAAAGCCGCGTTCAGCTCCTAACGCAGCCCCATTGTTTGCTATGGGGGAAAACTTCCTACGTCTGCACCTAACACTTTAACATGTACCCCGAGTCTAAACACCCCTAACCTTAAACTTATTAACCCCTAATCTGCCGCCCCCGCTATCGCTGACCCCTGCATATTATTATTAACCCCTAATCTGCCGCTCCGTAAACCGCCGCTACTTACATTATCCCTATGTACCCCTAATCTGCTGCCCTAACATCGCCGACCCCTATATTATATTTATTAACCCCTAATCTGCCCCCCACAATGTCGCCTCCACCTGCCTACACTTATTAACCCCTAATCTGCCGACCGCACCGCTATTATTATAAAGTTATTAACCCCTAATCTGCCTCACTAACCCTATAATAAATAGTATTAACCCCTAATCTGCCCTCCCTAACATCGCCGACACCTAACTTCAATTATTAACCCCTAATCTGCCGACTGGAGCTCACCGCTATTCTAATAAATGTATTAACCCCTAAAGCTAAGTCTAACCCTAACACTAACACCCCCCTAAGTTAAATATAATTTTAATCTAACGAAATTAATTAACTCTTATTAAATAAATTATTCCTATTTAAAGATAAATACTTACCTGTAAAATAAATCCTAATATAGCTACAATATAAATTATAATTATATTATAGCTATTTTAGGATTAATATTTATTTTACAGGTAACTTTGTATTTATTTTAACCAGGTACAATAGCTATTAAATAGTTAAGAACTATTTAATAGCTAAAATAGTTAAAATAATTACAAAATTACCTGTAAAATAAATCCTAACCTAAGTTACAATTAAACCTAACACTACACTATCAATAAATTAATTAAATAAAATACCTATAATTATCTACAATTAAACCTAACACTACACTATCAATAAATAAATTAAATACAATACCTACAAATAACTACAATTAAATAAACTAGCTAAAGTACAAAAAATAAAAAAGAACTAAGTTACAAAAAATAAAAAAATATTTACAAACATAAGAAAAATATTACAACAATTTTAAACTAATTACACCTACTCTAAGCCCCCTAATAAAATAACAAAGCCCCCCAAAATAAAAAAATGCCCTACCCTATTCTAGATTACTAAAGTTCAAAGCTCTTTTACCTTACCAGCCCTGAACAGGGCCCTTTGCGGGGCATGCCCCAAGAAGTTCAGCTCTTTTGCCTGTAAAAAAAAACATACAATACCCCCCCCCCAACATTACAACCCACCACCCACATACCCCTAATCTAACCCAAACCCCCCTTAAATAAACCTAACACTAAGCCCCTGAAGATCTTCCTACCTTATCTTCACCATACCAGGTTCACCGATCGATCCAGAAGAGCTCCTCCGATGTCCTGATCCAAGCCCAAGCGGGGGGCTGAAGAGGTCCATGATCCAGCTGAAGTCATCATCCAAGCGGGAGCTGAAGAGGTCCATGATCCGGATGAAGTCTTCAATCTTCTTTCTTCGGGAGCCATCATCTTCCATCCGACGCGGAACATCCTCTTCTCCCGACGCCTACTAGCCGAATGACGGTTCCTTTAAATGACGTCATCCAAGATGGCGTCCCTCGAATTCCGATTGGCTGATAGGATTCTATCAGCCAATCGGAATTAAAGTAGGAATATTCTGATTGGCTGATGGAATCAGCCAATCAGAATCAAGTTCAATCCGATTGGCTGATCCAAGGAACCGTCATTCGTCGTTCAGTCGTCGGCCAGGATGGATGTTCCGCGTCGGAGGTCTTCAGGATCCTGCCGCTCCGCTCCGGATGGATGACGATAGAAGATCCCGCTTGGATGAAGACTTCAATCGGATGGAAGACCTCTTATGCCCCGCTTGGATGAAGACTTCAATCGGATGGAAGACCTCTTCTGCCCCGCTTGGATGAAGACTTCTACCGGATGGAGGACCTCTTCTTGCTCCGCTTGGATGAAGAATTTGGCTCGGCTGGGTGAAGACGACTCAAGGTAGGGAGATCTTCAGGGGCTTAGTGTTAGGTTTATTTAAGGGGGGTTTGGGTTAGATTAGGGGTATGTGGGTGGTGGGTTGTAATGTTGGGGGGGGGGGTATTTTATGTTTTTTTTTACAGGCAAAAGAGCTGAACTTCTTGGGGCATGCCCCGCAAAGGGCCCTGTTCAGAGCTTTGAACTTTAGTAATCTAGAATAGGGTAGGGCATTTTTTTATTTTGGGGGGCTTTGTTATTTTATTAGGGGGCTTAGAGTAGGTGTAATTAGTTTAAAATTGTTGTAATATTTTTCTTATGTTTGTAAATATTTTTTTATTTTTTGTAACTTAGTTCTTTTTTATTTTTTGTACTTTAGTTAGTTTATTTCATTGTAGTTATTTGTAGGTATTGTATTTAATTAATTTATTGATAGTGTAGTGTTAGGTTTAATTGTAGGTAATTGTAGATATTTTATTTAATTAATTTATTGATAGTGTAGTGTTAGGTTTAATTGTAACTTAGGTTAGGATTTATTTTACAGGTAAATTTGTAATTATTTTAACTATTTTAGCTATTAAATAGTTCTTAACTATTTAATAGCTATTGTACCTGGTTAAAATAAATACAAAGTTACCTGTAAAATAAATATTAATCCTAAAATAGCTATAATATAATTATAATTTATATTGTAGCTATATTAGGATTTATTTTACAGGTAAGTATTTAGCTTTAAATAGGAATAATTTATTTAATAAGAGTTAATTAATTTCGTTAGATTAAAATTATATTTAACTTAGGGGGGTGTTAGTGTTAGGGTTAGACTTAGCTTTAGGGGTTAATACATTTATTAGAATAGCGGTGAGCTCCAGTCGGCAGATTAGGGGTTAATAATTGAAGTTAGGTGTCGGCGATGTTAGGGAGGGCAGATTAGGGGTTAATACTATTTATTATAGGGTTAGTGAGGCGGATTAGGGGTTAATAACTTTATTATAGTAGCGGTGCGGTCTGCTCGGCAGATTAGGGGTTAATAAGTGTAGGCAGGTGGAGGCGACGTTGAGGGGGGCAGATTAGGGGTTAATAAATATAGGGGTCGGCGGTGTTAGGGGCAGCAGATTAGGGGTACATAAGTATAACGTAGGTGGCGGTCGGCAGATTAGGGGTTAAAAATATTTAATCGAGTGGCGGCGATGTGGGGGGACCTCGGTTTAGGGGTACATAGGTAGTTTATGGGTGTTAGTGTACTTTAGAGTACAGTAGTTAAGAGCTTTATGAACCGGCGTTAGCCCAGAAAGCTCTTAACTACTGACTTTTTTCTGCGGCTGGAGTTTTGTTGTTAGATTTCTAACGCTCACTTCAGACACGACTCTCAATACCGGAGTTAGAAAAATCCCATTGAAAAGATAGGATACGCAATTGACGTAAGGGGATCTGCGGTATGGAAAAGTTGCGGCTGAAAAGTGAGCGTTAGACCCTTTTTTAATGACTCCAAATACCGGAGGTAGCCTAAAACCAGCGTTAGGAGCCTCTAACGCTAGTTTTCACGGCAACCGCCAAACTCCAAATCTAGGCCTAAGTTTTTAAAATGATCTCTGATGATCGCATGTATGCATGCGCGAAACGCATCAGATAGGAGCTTACCTTGTGTGCATTGAAGCCTGTATCCCAATAAACCAGTGGATACACCAAGAGACCCAGCCTTTTTCTTTCCTCATCTCATAAGTTTTTAAAAGGTTTTATACTGAATTGTTAGATCAGTATCTGTGCATATTCTTCTTTTTATTAGTGTTCATTACATGCAGTTATATGGATATTGGTGTACACTGCCCCTTTAAATATTGAAGAAAAAAAAAAAAAGGAAATATAATGTCCATAAAGCAGAGGGCACCACCATATTGTAACTTATATTGTAACCTTTTCTGCTGAGGCCAATTAGGAATGGTTATAAATGGCTTACTTGAGTGTGCAACCAATCACTGTGTGGAATATAGCTGTGTCTGCACTTCCATGTTTAAGATGATTTGTAAAGCCCACAATATTCAAAATTAAATTACAAGAAAGGAGAACAAAATAAATAATGAAAGTGCATTGCAAAGTTGTTTTACTAAATGTAATTAAACTATTTATAATAATATCTTGCTGTGTTTAATGTCCTTTTAAGATCTGATGACTCTAGGTCCTTGAGTTGGGAGGAAGTATCTAAACATTTAGGGCCAGATTACGAGTGGAGCGCAGATTAACGCTTCCGCTCGAGTGTTAATTGTGCTAGAAGTAATCTTTATGCGATTGTCGAGTTGTGCTCATATTACAAGTTAAAAGTAAACTGTTTTCGCTCCCGCGCTAAACCGTCAAGTGCAAAAAGCCGAAGTTAGAATATTGCGTGCTCATTCCCTTATTCCCCCATAGAAGTCAATGGAGAGAAAAAAAAGCTAACACCGCACTCTTAGGCAAACCCAATCGCATATTCTCATTTGCACTAACCCAGCATGAAAATATGAATATTTTACATTGCCATGTTTTCATATACAAGAATATGTTCTATTTATTCATAAATACATATTTCTACGTATATCATATGTTTTTTTGGTAAAATATATCTATACCTCTCTCTCTCTCTCTCTCTCTCTCTCTCTCTCTCTCTCTCTCTCTCTCTCTCTATATATATATATATATATATATATATATATATATATATATATATAGTAAACCAATGGGTAGGTATATGCACTCTCACCACCGTCCTGCAACTGCCAGGGTGCTCTTAGAAGGTATAAAACAGATGAAAGAAAAAGCACTCACTGGACTTTGGACATCAATGTGATATTTTATTTGTGACATTTCGGGACCTCAAACGTCAGAAAAAGGGATGTTTGAGGTCCCGAAATGTCACAAATAAAATATCACGTTGATGTCCAAAGTCCAGTGAGTGCTTTTTCTTTCATCTGTTATATATAAATATATGTTCAAAAAGGAGCACTCTCACTACAATAACGGTTAAATATAGCTGATAAAGGACGGCACTCACTGGTCTTTCCAAAGTGTACTTTTAATAGAAAAAAAGGGACGTTTCGGGGGGACACTTTCCTTTATCAGCTATATATATATATATATATATATATATATATATATATATATATATATATATAGAGAGAGAGAGAGAGAGAGAGAGAGAGAGAGAGAGAGAGAGAGAGAGAGAGAGAGAGAGAGAGAGAGAGAGAGAGAGAGAGAGAGAGAGAGAGAGAGAGAAATATCTATTTATAAATAATAATGCTATATGCAGAACATAGGAATGTGAAATATTTAGAGTAAATACATAGCTAAAACCTTTATTAAAAAGTAATATTGCATAAATATGTTTTCTCCAACATTGGTGTGTCCGGTCCACGGCGTCATCCTTACTTGTGGGAATATCTCAAAAGCTGGCCATATAGTCCCTCCTAGGCTCCGCCCACCCCAGTCATTCTCTTTGCCGTTGCACAGGCAACATCTCCACGGAGATGGTTAAGAGTATGTGGTGTTTAGTTGTAGTTTTTTTATTCTACTATCAAGAGTTTGTTATTTTAAAATAGTGCTGGTATGTACTATTTACTCTGAAAAAGAAAAAGATGAAGATTTCTGTTTGTGAGAGGAAGATGATTTTAGCAGACAGTAACTAAAATCGATTGCTGTTTCCACATAGGACTGTTGAGATGAAGTAACTTTAGTTGGGGGAAACAGTTAGCAGACTTTCTTTCATGTAATTAGCAAGAGTCCATGAGCTAGTGACGTATGGGATATACATTCCTACCAGGAGGGGCAAAGTTTCCCAAACCTTAAAATGCCTATAAATACACCCCTCACCACACCCACAATTCAGTTTTACAAACTTTGCCTCCTATGGAGGTGGTGAAGTAAGTTTGTGCTAGATTCTACGTTGATATGCTCTCCGCAGCAGGTTGGAGCCCGGTTTTCCTCTCAGCGTGCAGTGAATGTCAGAGGGATGTGAGGAGAGTATTGCCTATTTGAATGCAATGATCTCCTTCTACGGGGTCTATTTCATAGGTTCTCTGTTATCGGTCGTAGAGATTCATCTCTTACCTCCCTTTTCAGATCGACGATATACTCTTATATATATACCATTACCTCTGCTGATTTTCGTTTCAGTACTGGTTTGGCTTTCTACAACATGTAGATGAGTGTCCTGGGGTAAGTAAGTAAGCTTATTTTCTGTGACACTCTAAGCTATGGTTAGGCACTTTTTTATAAAGTTCTAAATATATGTATTCAAACATTTATTTGCCTTGACTCAGGATGTTCAACATTCCTTATTTTCAGACAGTCAGTTTCATACTTGGGATAAATGCATTTGTTTCAATCATTTTTTCTTACCTTAAAAAATTTTGACTTTTTCCCTGTGGGCTGTTAGGCTCGCGGGGGCAGAAAATGCTTCATTTTATTGCGTCATTCTTGGCGCGGACTTTTTTGGCGCAAATTTTTTTTTTCTGTTTCCGGCGTCATACGTGTCGCCGGAAGTTGCGTCATTTTTTGACGTTTTTTTGCGTCAAAAATGTCGGCGTTCCGGATGTGGCGTCACTTTTGGCGCCAAAAGCATTTAGGCGCCAAATAATGTGGGCGTCTTTTTTGGCGCTAAAAAATATGGGCGTCATTTTTGTCTCCACATTATTTAAATCTCATTATTTATTGCTTCTGGTTGCTAGAAGCTTGTTCACTGGCATTTTTTTCCCATTCCTGAAACTGTCATTTAAGGAATTTGATCAATTTTGCTTTATATGTTGTTTTTTTCTTTTACATATTGCAAGATGTTCCACGTTGCAACTGAGTCAGAAGATACTTCAGGAAAATCACTGCCCAGTGCTGGAGCTACCAAGCTAAGTGTATCTGCTATAAACTTTTGGTATCTGTTTCTCCAGCTGTTGTTTGTATTGCATGTCATGTCAAACTTATTAATGCAGATTAAATTTCCTTTAGTACTGTTACATTACCTGTTGCTGTTCCGTCAACATCTAATTTTCAGAGTGTTCCTGATAACATAAGAGATTTTATTTTTTAAATCCATTAAGAAGGCTATGTCTGTTATTTCTCTTTCTAGTATACATAAAAGTCTTTTAAAACTTCTCTTTTTTCAGATGAATTTTTAAATGAACATCATCATTCTGATACTGATAATGGTTCTTCTGGTTCAGAGGTTTCTGTCTCAGAGGTTGATGCTGATAAATCTTTGTATTTGTTCAAGATGGAATTTATTCGTTCTTTACTTAAAGAAGTATTAATTGCATTAGAAATAGAGGATTCTGGTCCTCTTGATACTAAATGTAAACGTTTAAATAAGGTTTTTAAATCTCCTGTAGTTATTCCAGAAGTGTTTTCTCTCCCTGATGCTATTTCTGAAGTAATTTCCAGGGAATGGAATAATTTGGGTAATTCATTTACTCCTTCTAAACGTTTAAGCAATTATATCCTGTGCCATCTGACAGATTAGAGTTTTGGGACAAAATCTCTAAGGTTAATGGGGCTGTCTCTACTCCTGCTAAACGTACTACTATTCCTATGGCAGATAGTACTTCATTTAAGGATCCTTTAGATAGGAAGATTGAATCCTTTCTAAGAAAAGCTTACTTATGTTCAGGAAATCTTCTTAGACCTGCTATATTTTTAGCGGATGTTGCTGCAGCTTCAACTTTTTGGTTAGAAGCTTTAGCGCAACAAGTAACAGATCATAATTTTATAGCATTATTATTATTCTATAACATGCTAATAATTTTATTTGTGATACCATCTTTTGATATCATTAGAGTTGATGTCAGGTATATGTCTCTAGCTATTTTAGCTAGAAAAGCTTTATGGCTTAAAACTTGGAATGCTGATATGTCTTCTAAGTCAACTTTGCTTTCCCTTTCTTTCCAGGGTAATAAATTATTCGATTTTCAGTTGGATTCTATTATCTCAACTGTTACTGGAGGGAAGGGAACTTTTTTACCAAAGGATAAAAAAATCTAAGGTAAATTTAGGTCTAATAATCATTTTCGTTCCTTTCCTCACAACAAGGAACAAAAGCCTGATCCTTCATCCTCAGGAGCGGTATCAGTTTGGAAACCATTTCCAGTTTGGAATATATCCAAGCCTTATAGAAACCTGTAGCCAGCTCCTAAATACCCATGAAGGTGCGGCCCTCATTCCAGCTCAGCTGGTATGGGGCAGTTTACGTTTTCTTTTAAGGTACAGAATTGGCTTCAAGTTAAGGCCTCCTGCAAAGAGATTTTTTTCTTTCCCGTGTCCCAGTAAACACAGCAAAGGCTCAGCATTTCTGAAATGTGTTTCAGATCTAGAGTTGGCTGGAGTAATTATGCCAGTTCCAGTTCTGGAACAGGGGCTGGGGTTTTATTCTATCTCTTCATTGTACCAAAGAAGGTCAATTCCTTCAGACCAGTTCCGGATCTATCTATATTGAATCGTTATGTAAGGATACCAACATTCAAGATGGTAACTGTAGGACTATCCTGCCTTTTGTTTAGCAAGGGCATTATATGTCTACAATAGATTTACAGGATGCATATCTGCATATTCCGATTCATCCAGATCACTTTTATTTTCTGAGATTCTCTTTTTAGACAAGCATTACCAGTTTTGTGGCTCTACTGTTTGGCCTAGCGTCAGCTCCAAGAATTTTTTTCAAAGGTTCTCGGTGCCCTTCTGTCTGTAATCAGAGAACAGGGTTTTGGTATTTCCTTTTTTGGACGATATCTTGGTACTTGCTCAGTCTTCACATTTTCGCAGAATCTCATACGAATCGACTTGTGTTGTTTCTTCAAGATCATGGTTGGAGGATCAATTTACCAATCAGTTCATTGTTTCCTCAGACAAGGGTAACCTTTTAGGTTTCCAGATAGATTCAGTGTCTATGACTCTGTCCTTGTCAGATAAGAGAAGTTTAACATTGATATCAGCTTGTCAAAACCTTCAGTCACAATCATTCCCTTTGGTAGCCTTATGCATGGGAAATTTTAGGTCTTAGGACTGCCGCATCGGATGCGATCTCCTTTGCTCATTTTCACATGCGACCTCTTCAGCTCTGTATGCTGAACCAGTGGTGCAGGGATTACACAAAGATATCTCAATTAATATCTTTAAACCGATTATACGACACTCTCTGACATGGTGGACAGTTCACCATCGTTTAGTTCAGGGGGCTTCTTTGTTCTTCCGACCTGGACTATAATCTCAACAGATGCAAGTCTTACAGCTTGGGGAGCTGTGTGGGGGTCTCTGACGGCACAAGGGGTTTGGGAATCTCAGGAGGTGAGATTACCGATCAATATTTTGGAACTCCGTGCAATTTTCAGAGCTCTTCAGTCTTGGCCTCTTCTGAAGAGAGAGTTGTTCATTTGTTTTCAGATAGACAATGTCACAGCTGTGGCATACATCAATCATCAAGGAGGGACTCACAGTCCTCTGGCTATGAAAGAAGTATCTTGAATTTTGGTTTGGGCGGAATCCAGCTCCTGTCTAATCTCTGCGGTTCATATCCCAGGTATAAACAATTGGGAAGCGGATTTTCTCAGTCGCCAAACGTTGCATCCGGGCGAATGGTCTCTTCACCCAGAGGTATTTCTTCAGATTGTTCAAATGTGGGAACTCCCAGAAATAGATCTGATGGCTTCTCATCTAAACAAGAAACTTCCCTGGTATCTGTCCAGATCCTGGGATCCTCGGGCGGGGGCAGTGGATGCATTATCACTTCCTTGGAAGTATCATCCTGCCTATATCTTTCCGCCTCTAGTTCTTCTTCCAAGAGTATTCTCCAAGATTCTAAGGAATGCTCGTTTGTCTTGCTGGTAGCTCCAGCATGGCCTCACAGGTTTTGGTATGCGGATCTTGTCCGGATGGCCTCTTGCCAGCTGTGGACTCTTCCGTTAAGACCAGACTTTCTGTCGCAAGGTCCTTTTTTTCCATCAGGATCTCAAATCCTTAAATTTTAAGGTATAGAGTTTGAACGCTTGATTCTTGGTCAAAGAAGGTTTCTCTGACTCTATGTTTAATACTATGTGACAGGCTCGTAAATCTGTATCTAGTGAGATATATTATAGAGTCTGGAAGACTTATATTTCTTAGTGTCTTTCTCATCATTTTTTCTTGGCATTCTTTTTGAATACCGAGAATTTTTCAGTTTCTTCAGGATGGTTTAGATAAAGGTTTGTCCGCAAGTTCCTTGAAAGGACAAATCTCTGCTCTTTCTGTTCTTTTTTCACAGAAGGATTGCTAATCTTCCTGATATTTCATTGTTTTGTACAAGCTTTGGTTCGTATAAAACCTGTCATTAAGTCAATTTCTCCTCCTTGAAGTTTGAATTTGGTTCTGGGGGCTTTTCATGCTCCTCCTTTTGAACCCATGCATTCTTTGGTCGTTATATTACTTTCTTGGAAAGTTTTGTTTCTTTTGGCCATCTCTTCTGCCAGAAGAGTCTCTGAATTATCTGCTCTTTCTTGTGAGTCTCCTTTTCTGATTTTTCATCAGGATGAGGCGGTGCTGCGAACTTCTTTTGAATTTTTTACCTAAGGTTGTGAATTCTAACAACCTTAGTAGAGAAATTGTGGTTCCTTCATTATGTCCTAATCCTATGAATTCTAGGAGAAATCATTGCATTCTTTGGATGCTGTTAGAGTTTTGTATTATTTGTCATCTTTTTCCGGTTCTAGAAAAGGCCAGAAAGCTTCTGCCATTTCTTTGGCATCTTGGTTGAAATCTTTATTTCATCATGCTTATGTCGAGTTGGGTAAAACTCCGCCTCTAAGGATTACAGTTCATTCTACTAGTTCAGTTTCTACTTCCTGGGCGTTTAGGAATGAAGCTTCGATTGATCAGATTTGCAAAGCAGCAACTTGGTCCTCTTTGCATACTTTTTCTAAATTCTACCATTTTGATGTGTTTTCTTCTTCTGAAGCAGTTTTTGGTAGAAAAGTACTTCTGGCAGTGGTTTCAGTTTGAATCTTCTGCTTATGTTTTTCATTAAACTTTATTTTGGGTGTGGATTATTTTCAGCAGGAATTGGCTGTCTTTATTTTATCCCTCCCTCTCTAGTGACTCTTGTGTGGAAAGATCCACATCTTGGGTAGTCATTATCCCATACGTCACTAGCTCATGGACTCTTGCTAATTACATGAAAGAAAACATAATTTATGTAAGAACTTACCTGATAAATTAATTTCTTTCATATTAGCAAGAGTCCATGAGGCCCGCCCTTTTTTGTGGTGGTTATGATTTTTTTGTATAAAGCACAATTATTCCAATTCCTTATTTTATATGCTTTCGCACTTTTTTCTTATCACCCCACTTCTTGGCTATTCGTTAAACTGAATTGTGGGTGTGGTGAGGGGTGTATTTATAGGCATTTTAAGGTTTGGGAAACTTTGCCCCTCCTGGTAGGAATGTATATCCCATACGTCACTAGCTCATGGACTCTTGCTAATATGAAAGAAATGAATTTATCAGGTAAGTTCTTACATAAATTATGTTTTTCTGCTTAAGGTATGACTAGCCATATTTCTAACAAGACTGTGTAATGCTGGAAGGCTGTCATTTCCCCTCATGGGGACCGGTAAGCCATTTTCTTAGTCTCAAACAGAATATAGGGCTTAATATGGGCTATAAAACTGGTAGACACTTTTATGGGCTAAATCGATTGCTTTATTTGGACATTTTATACATGTTTATGCTGATAATTCACACTTATAAACTTGGGGAACGTTTTTTTACGTCAGGCACTATGTTAGACACCTTTTCCAGTCAGGAAGGGCCTTCCCAGTTGTAGGCTGAGCCTCATTTTCGCGCCATTACTGCGCAGTTGTTTTTGAGTGCAAGACATGCAGATGCATGTGTGAGGACCTGAAAGTAGTTGGAAAAGTTCCTAGAAGGCGTCATTTGGTATCGTATTCCCCTCTGGGCTTGGTAAAGTCACAGCAAAGGCTGTAGCTGGGACTGTATAGGGGTTAAATCTGTAACCGCCTCCGGTTTCGTTATTTTAAGGGTTAAAGCTCTGAAAATTGGTGTGCAATACTTTTAATGCTTTAAGACACTGTGGTGAAATTTTGGTAAATTTTGAACAATTCCTTCATATATTTTCACATATTCAGTAATAAAGTGTGCTCTGTTTAAAATTTAAAGAGACAGTAACGGTTTTGTTTTAAAACGGTTTTTGTGCTTTATTGACAAGTTTAAGCCTGTTTAACATGTCTGTGCCTTCAGATAAGCTATGTTCTATATGTATGAAAGCCAATGTGTCTCCCCCTTCAAAATTGTGTGATAATTGTGCCATAGCGTCCAAACAAAGTAAGGACAGTACTGCCACAAATAATGAAATTGCCCAAGATGATTCCTCAGATGAAGGGAGTAGACATGGTTCTACAGCATCTCCTTCTGTGTCTACGCCAGTTTTGCCCACGCAGGAGGCCCCTAGTACTTCTAGCATGCCAATGCTTATTACCATGCAACAATTGACGGCTGTAATGGATAACTCCATAGCAAATATTTTATCCAAAATGC
Source organism: Bombina bombina (assembly GCF_027579735.1). Lineage (NCBI taxonomy): Eukaryota > Metazoa > Chordata > Amphibia > Anura > Bombinatoridae > Bombina > Bombina bombina. The sequence goes on along the minus strand of NC_069503.1, from coordinate 366,191,892 downwards.
CTGCATATCAGAGAAAGCGTGATTGCTCTGTTTTAAACACTGAAGAGCAGGAGGGCGCTGATGATAATTGTTCTGTCATACCCTCACACCAATCTGAAGGGGCCATGAGGGAGGTTTTGTCAGATGGGGAAATTTCAGATTCAGGAGAAATTTCTCAACAGGCTGAACCTGATGTTGTGACATTTAAATTTAAATTAGAACATCTCCGTGCACTGCTTAAGGAGGTGTTATCTACTCTGGATGATTGTGACAACTTGGTCATTCCAGAAAAATTATGCAAGATGGACAAGTTCCTAGAGGTTCCGGTGCACCCCGACGCTTTTCCTATACCCAAGCGGGTGGCGGACATAGTGAATAAGGAGTGGGAGAAGCCCGGCATACCTTTTGTTCCCCCTCCTATATTTAAGAAATTATTTCCTATGGTCGACCCCAGAAAGGACTTATGGCAGACAGTCCCTAAGGTCGAGGGGGCAGTTTCTACTCTAAACAAGCGCACTACTATTCCTATCGAAGATAGTTGTGCTTTCAAAGATCCTATGGATAAAAAATTGGAAGGTTTGCTTAAAAAGATTTTTGTACAGCAAGGTTACCTTCTACAACCCATTTCGTGCATTGTTCCTGTCACTACAGCAGCGTGGTTCTGGTTCGAGGAACTAGAAAAGTCGCTCAGTAGAGAGACTCCATATGAGGAGCTTATGGACAGAGTTCACGCACTTAAGTTGGCTAACTCTTTTATTTTAGATGCCGCTTTGCAATTAGCTAGATTAGCAGCGAAAAATTCAGGGTTTGCAATTGTGGCGCGCAGAGCGCTTTGGCTAAAGTCTTGGTCAGCGGATGTATCATCCAAGACAAAATTGCTTAACATCCCCTTCAAGGGTAAAACTCTCTTTGGACCAGAATTGAAAGAGATTATCTCAGACATCACTGGGGGAAAGGGCCACGCCCTCCCACAAGATAGGCCTTTCAAGGCCAAGAATAAGTCTAATTTTTGTTCCTTTCGTAATTTCAGGAACGGACCGGCCTCTAATTCTGCATCCTCTAAGCAAGAGGGTAATGCCTCACAGTCCAAACCAGCCTGGAAACCGATGCAAGGCTGGAACAAGGGTAAGCAGACCAAGAAGCCTGCTACCGCTAACAAAACAGCATGAAGGAGTAGCCCCCGATCCGGGACCGGATCTAGTGGGGGGCAGACTCTCTCTCTTTGCTCAGGCTTGGGCAAGAGATGTTCAGGATCCCTGGACGCTAGAAATAGTTTCTCAGGGTTATCTTCTGGAATTCAAGGAACTAGCCCCAAGGGGAAGGTTCCACATGTCTCACTTATCCTCAAACCAAATAAAGAGACAGGCGTTCTTACATTGTGTAGAAGACCTGCTAAAGATGGGAGTGATACACCCAGTTCCAATGACGGAACAAGGAATGGGATTTTACTCAAATCTGTTCGTAGTTCCCAAAAAAGAGGGAACCTTCAGACCAATTCTGGATTTAAAGATCCTAAACAAATTTCTCAGGGTACCATCGTTCAAAATGGAAACCATTCGAACGATTCTACCCACTATCCAGGAAGGTCAATTTATGCTACCGTGGATCTAAAGGATGCGTACCTACATATTCCTATCCACAAAGAACATCATCAGTTCCTAAGGTTCGCCTTTCTGGACAAACATTACCAGTTTGTGGCCCTCCCATTCGGATTAGCCACTGCTCCAAGGATTTTCACAAAGGTACTCGGGTCCCTTCTAGTGGTTCTAAGACCGAGGGGCATTGCAGTAGTACCATACTTGGACGACATTCTAATACAAGCGTCGTCCCTTTCAAAAGCAAAGGCTCATACAGACATCGTTCTGGCCTTTCTCAGATCTCACGGATGGAAGGTGAACATAGAAAAAAGTTCTCTGTCTCCGTCAACAAGAGTTCCCTTCCTGGGAACAATAATAGATTCCTTAGAAATGAGGATCTTTCTGACAGATGTCAGAAAGTCAACACTTCTAAGCGCTTGTCAAGTTCTTCATTCTGTTCCACGTCCTTCCATAGCTCAGTGCATGGAAGTAGTAGGGTTGATGGTTGCAGCAATGGACATAGTTCCTTTTGCGCGAATTCATCTAAGACCATTACAACTGTGCATGCTGAAACAGTGGAATGGGGACTATACAGACTTGTCTCCAGTGATTCAAGTAGATCAGAAGACCAGAGATTCACTCCGTTGGTGGATATCCCTGGACCACCTATCCCAGGGAATGAGCTTCCGCAGACCAGAGTGGGTCATTGTCACGACCGACGCCAGTCTAGTGGGCTGGGGTGCGGTCTGGGAATCCCTGAAAGCTCAGGGACTATGGTCTCGGGAAGAGTCTCTTCTCCTGATAAACATTCTGGAACTAAGAGCGATATTCAATGCTCTCAGGGCTTGGCCTCAGCTTGCAAAGGCCAGATTCATAAGATTCCAATCAGACAACATGACGACTGTTGCGTATATCAATCATCAGGGGAGAACAAGGAGTTCCCTGGCGATGAAAGAAGTAACCAAAATAATACAATGGGCGGAGAATCACTCCTGCCATCTATCTGCGATCCACATCCCAGGTGTGGAAAACTGGGAAGCGGATTATCTGAGTCGTCAGACATTCCATCCGGGGGAGTGGGAACTCCACCCGGAGATTTTTGCCCAGTTGACTCAATTATGGGGCATTCCAGACATGGATCTGATGGCGTCTCGTCAGAACTTCAAGGTTCCTTGCTACGGGTCCAGATCCAGGGATCCCAAGGCGACTCTAGTGGATGCACTAGTAGCGCCTTGGACCTTCAACCTAGCTTATGTGTTCCCACCGTTTCCTCTCATTCCCAGGCTGGTAGCCAGGATCAAACAGGAGAGGGTCTTGGTGATCTTGATAGCTCCTGCGTGTCCACGCAGGACTTGGTATGCAGACCTGGTGAATATGTCATCGGTTCCACCATGGAAGCTACCTTTGAGACAGGACCTTCTTGTTCAGGGTCCATTCGAACATCCAAATCTGGTCTCCCTCCAGCTGACGGCTTGGAGATTGAACGCTTGATTCTATCAAAGCGTGGGTTTTCAGATTCGGTGATTGATACTCTGGTTCAGGCCAGAAAACCGGTAACTAGAAAGATTTACCATAAAATATGGAAAATATATATCTGCTGGTGTGAATCCAAGGGATTCCCTTGGAATAAGGTAAAAATTCCTAAGATTCTTTCCTTTCTGCAAGAAGGTTTGGATAAAGGATTATCTGCGAGTTCTCTAAAGGGACAGATTTCTGCTTTATCTGTCTTACTACACAAACGACTGGCAGCTATGCCAGATGTTCAAGCATTTGTTCAGGCTCTGGTTAGGATCAAGCCTGTTTACAGACCTTTGACTCCTCCCTGGAGTTTAAATCTAGTTCTTTCAGTTCTTCAAGGGGTTCCGTTTGAACCTCTACATTCCATAGATATTAAGTTGTTATCTTGGTTGCTATTTCTTCTGCTAGAAGAGTTTCAGAGTTATCTGCTCTGCAGTGTTCTCCGCCCTATCTGGTGTTCCATGCAGATAAGGTGGTTTTGCGTACTAAGCCTGGTTTTCTTCCAAAGGTTGTTTCTAACAAAAATATTAACCAGGAGATAGTTGTACCTTCTTTGTGTCTGAATCCAGTTTCAAAGAAGGAAGGTTTGTTACACAATTTGGGCGTAGTCCATGCTCTAAAATTCTATTTAGAAGCTATAAAAGATTTCAGACAAACATCTTCTCTGTTTGTCGTCTATTCTAACATAGTAACATAGTAGATAAGGTTGAAAAAAGACTGAAGTCCATCGAGTTCAACCTATACAAATCTAAAATACTTACAAAAAGCTCCAGTTAAGCTTAAATAACCCCATTAAAATGTGACCCATTTAATACTAGCAATCATATCCATGAATTTTGTTTATATACAGAAATTCATCCAGACTATTTTTAAATGTATCTATGGTATTGGCATTCACTACCTCCTTTGGTAATGAGTTCCACAATTTTATTGCTCTTACAGTGAAAAAACGTTTCCGTTGCAGGAGATTAAATCTCCTTTCCTCCAACCTTAAATTATGACCTCTTGTCAGAACCAATTTTCTTGGAATAAAAAGAGCTTCTGCCATCTCTGTATATGGGCCTTGAATATATTTATATAAAGTAATCATGTCACCTCTCAAGCGCCTTTTTTCTAAAGAGAACAGACCCAGTTTGGCTAGCCTCTCCTCATAGGTTAATTTCTCCAATCCCCTTATTAGCTTTGTGGCCCTTCTCTGAACTTTTTCTAGTTCTGCAATATCTTTTTTAGCAATCGGTCCCCAGAACTGCACTCCAAACTCAAGGTGAGGTCTTACCAGGGCTTTATATAATGACAGAATTATGCTTTCCTCCCTTGAATCAATGCCTCTTTTAATACATGCTAGTATCTTATTAGCCTTTGAAGCCGCTGCTCTGCATTGTGCACTCATCTTTAGCTTGTTATCTATTACTACTCCCAAATCCCTTTCCTCCTGTGTTTGGCTAAGTCTTGTCCCATTTAAAAAATACATAGCCTGCTTATTTTTACTTCCAAAATGTAGAACCTTACATTTTTCCGTATTAAATCTCATTTTCCATTCACTTGCCCATAGTTCTAATTTTAGCAAATCCCTTTGCAAAGAGAGTTCATCCTGCTCTGACCTAATGACCTTACTTAACTTAGTATCATCTGCAAAAATAGAGATGTCGCTATTTAATCCTTGCTCCAAGTCATTTATAAAAATATTAAAAAGAACAGGGCCCAGTACTGATCCCTGGGGGACGCCACTGATTACCTTTGTCCAATCTGAGTATGATCCATTTACTGCTACTCGTTGCTCCCTATCTTTTATCCAGTTATTTATCCATGAGCTAACATTTTCAGCTATTCCCAGTCCCTTAATTTTGTGCATTAATCTCTCATGTGGCACTGTATCAAATGCCTTTGCAAAATCTAAGTATATCACATCAACTGATTCCCCTTTATCTATATTTTTACTTACTTCCTCGTAGAATCTAATTAGATTAGTTTGACATGATCTATTTCTCCTAAAGCCATGCTGATTAGAACTCATAATCTTGTTTACACGAATATGCTCATCAATATAATCCCTTATAATCCCTTCAAATATCTTCCCCACTATTGATGTCAGACTAACTGGTCTATAGCTTCCTGGATCATCCCTGCTTCCCTTTTTGAAGAGTGGCACCACATCAGCTTTACGCCAATCCTGGGGTACCATGCCTGAGGATAATGAGTCTTGAAAAATTAAGAGTAAAGGTTTGTCTATAACAGTGCTAAGTTCACTTAACACCCTTGGGTGTATTCCATCTGGGCCTGGAGTTTTATTTACCTTAATATTTTTTAGTTTTTTCCTGATATCCTCTAAACAAAACCCAGTTAGTGGTATGGACTGGCATGTTCTATTCTGTTCCAAAGTATCATTCAATGGTTCCTCTCTTGTGTATACTGAAGAAAAAAACTGGTTTAGTATTCTGGTAAAAGGAGAGGTCAAAAAGCGACTTCTACCTCTCTTTCCTTTTGGCTTAAAAGCATCATCCGATTGGCTTACGAGACTGCCTGACGGCAGCCTCCTGAAAGAATCACAGCTCACTCCACTAGGGCTGTGGCTTCCACATGGGCCTTCAAGAACGAGGCTTCTGTTGATCAGATATGTAAGGCAGCGACTTGGTCTTCACTGCACACTTTTGCCAAATTTTACAAATTTGATACCTTTGCTTCTTCGGAGGCTATTTTTGGGAGAAAGGTTTTGCAAGCCGTGGTGCCTTCCGTTTAGGTAACCTGATTTGCTCCCTCCCTTCATCCGTGTCCTAAAGCTTTGGTATTGGTTCCCACAAGTAAGGATGACGCCGTGGACCGGACACCCCAATGTTGGAGAAAACAGAATTTATGCTTACCTGATAAATTACTTTCTCCAACGGTGTGTCCGGTCCACGGCCCGCCCTGGTTTTTTAATCAGGTCTGATGAATTATTTTCTCTAACTACAGTCACCACGGTACCATATGGTTTCTCCTATATTTTTCCTCCTGTCCGTCGGTCGAATGACTGGGGTGGGCGGAGCCTAGGAGGGACTATATGGCCAGCTTTGCTGGGACTCTTTGCTATTTCCTGTTGGGGAAGAGATATTCCCACAAGTAAGGATGACGCCGTGGACCGGACACACCGTTGGAGAAAGTAATTTATCAGGTAAGCATAAATTCTGTTTTTACATGTTTTCATCTACTTGACTGCAACGGGATCCAATGCACTTATATATATGTCTATATATGTGTACATGTTTTTATGTGTATATATGTCTGTAAATACATATACAGTATACGCATAAATACATATGCACACACGCACATATATATATATATATACACACATCTTTAGACATGTATATGTATGTGTCTCAATGTTAAAGCCATTTACCTGCCTGTTTGTTTTCCTAACACCTGCAACCTCATATCTTTGAGCCTTTATAACTTTTTTGTGCAATATTTTTTTGAATCATTTTTATTAGATGGTGTTATTATGAGTGTAGCTATACTTTGCAATGTAATTTTGATGTGTTTTGTACAACTTTTTTGTTTCGCAAAACAGTTAACCAGAGCTCTGACGTTACATAGTAACATAGCAGATGAGGTTGAAAAAAGACCTAAATGCATCGAGTTTAACCTATACAAATCTAATATACTTTACAAAAAAACTCCAGTTCAGCTTAAATTAATCCCATTAAAAAGATGACCCAATTAACACAAGCAATCATATCACTGATTGTGTTTCTAGACAGAAATGTATCCAAACCATTTTTAAATGTATCTAAGGTTTTGGCATTTACTACCTCCTCAGATAATGAGTTTCACAATTTTATTGCTTTTGCAGTGAAGAAACGTTTACGTTTCAGGAGATTAAATATAATTTTCTCCAGCCTTAAATTGTGATCTCTTGTCACAAACAATTTTCTTGGAATAAACAGAGCTTGCGGTATCTCTGTATACGGCTGTTGCAGTAACCATTCTAGCGTAAATCCCAATTACGCTCAAGCGTTCACATTTACTTTGAACTTGTAATACCAGCAGTAAGCAGGATGAGGGCAAACCCTTGAGATAAACTCCTTACCACTCGGGCGCAAATGTTTGCGCTCCACTCGTAATCTGGCCCTTATTATTTCACCACTTTATGCTGTTCTGCTCCACAGCCATATGCATAGAGCTTACTCTAATTTTTCCCTAAAGGGGTTTAGGCCAGTAACATTTTATGAGCATTGTTACATAGTAATACTATGAAGTGCCCCTGTACACCTGTCTCATTTTTAATCATTTTTGCTAATTAATAAAGAATTAAAAATTATTATTAGTTGTGGTATTAGTAGTAGTAATAATCATTATCATAATACAGTAGTTATAATAATTGATAAAGGACTAACATCATCTCAGACTCCTGTCCCTGCAGCCCCTCTTTTAGCCATATAACCACATCACATTAGAACCCCTGGCCTTGCAGATCCTCTGCCAGCTCCATATTCAAATCAGATAAGACTCTGTTGTGTGCCTGTCTGTCATCCCTATACACACCTCAGATCTCTGACCCATGTCTTCCGTAACTCATGTTATCCCAACATCAGACCTCAGAGACCCTGCAGGCCTTAGTCAGGCACCACACTGCTGACTCAGTAGTTGCTCTATCAGCCATATACCTGCATTAGACCTCAGATCTCAGACCCATGTCTTCCATAACTCATGTCAGCCATATACCCACATCAGATGTCAGAGACCCTACAGGCCTTAGTCAGGCACCACACTGCTGACTCAGTAGCTGCTCTATCAGCCATATACCTGCATTAGACCTCAGATCTCAGACCCATGTCTTCCGTAACTCATGTTATCCCAACATCAGACCTCAGAGACCCTACAGGCCTTAGTCAGGCACCACACAGCTGACTCAGTAGCTGCTCTATCAGCCATATACCTGCATTAGACCTCAGATCTCAGACCCATGTCTTCCGTAACTCATGTTATCCCAACATCAGATGTCAGAGACCCTGCAGGCTTTAGTCAGGCACCACACTGCTGACTCAGTAGCTGCTCTATCAGCCATATACCTGCATTAGACCTCAGATCTCAGACCCCTGTCTTCCGTAACTCATGTCAGCCATATACCCACATCAGATGTCAGAGACCCTACAGGCCTTAGTCAGGCACCACACTGCTGACTCAGTTGCTGCTCTATCAGCCATATACCTGCATTAGACCTCAGATCTCAGACCCATGTCTTCCGTAACTCATGTCAGCCATATACCCACATCAGACCTCAGAGACCCTACAGGCCTTAGTCAGGCACCACACTGCTGACTCAGTTGCTGCTCTATCAGCCATATACCTGCATTAGACCTCAGATCTCAGACCCATGTCTTCCGTAACTCATGTCAGCCATATACCCACATCAGATGTCAGAGATCCTACAGGCCTTAGTCAGGCACCACACTGCTGACTCAGTAGCTGCTCTATCAGCCATATACCTGCATTAGACCTCAGATCTCAGACCTATGTCTTCCGTAACTCATGTCAGCCATATACCCACATCAGATGTCAAGAGACCCTGCAGGCCTTAGTCAGACACCACACTGCTGACTCAGTAGCTGCTCTATCAGCCATATACCTGCATTAGACCTCAGATCTCAGACCCATGTCTTCCGTAACTCATGTCAGCCATATACCCACATCAGATGTCAGAGACCCTACAGGCCTTAGTCAGGCACCACACTGCTGACTCAGTTGCTGCTCTATCAGCCATATACCTGCATTAGACCTCAGATCTCAGACTCATGTCTTCCGTAACTCATGTCAGCCATATACCCACATCAGATGTCAAGAGACCCTGCAGGCCTTAGTCAGACACCACACTGCTGACTCAGTAGCTGCTCTATCAGCCATATACCTGCATTAGACCTCAGATCTCAGACCCCTGTCTTCCGTAACTCATGTCAGCCATATACCCACATCAGACCTCAGAGACCCTACAGGCCTTAGTCAGGCACCACACTGCTGACTCAGTTGCTGCTCTATCAGCCATATACCTGCATTAGACCTCAGATCTCAGACCCATGTCTTCCGTAACTCATGTCAGCCATATACCCACATCAGATGTCAGAGACCCTGCAGGCCTTAGTCAGACACCACACTGCTGACTCAGTAGCTGCTCTATCAGCCATATACCTGCATTAGACCTCAGATCTCAGACCCATGTCTTCCGTAACTCATGTCAGCCATATACCCACATCAGATGTCAGAGACCCTGCAGGCCTTTGTCAGGCACCACACTGCTGACTCAGTTGCTGCTCTATCAGCCATATACCTGCATTAGACCTCAGATCAGATTGCTTATCCTACATCTATTTACCTTAAACCTTACTATCCAATGGCCTGTCTAGTTTGTTTATTTCCCCTGTACACTGTGATTGTCCCTCAAGAGTTGCACACAGGGCCTGGGTAGGAGGAGGACATCACTAGAACTGTCTGCTACACTTCATTTTGGCTGCTACACTTCACTTTAATTCCTTTTACTCTGACATAGAAATTCCTGTTGTTGTTGTTGTTTTCCATCCATTTCTGTCCTTTCTTACATTCTCTATATTTAGGCAAATTTGAAACTGTCCTGGAACAACAAACAATGTAAATGTATCCTAAAAAGAGCTATCATCCTAGTTTCTTTCTGTTCAGTACTCAGTGATATCTTCACTGTAACTGCTAATGGTGCAGGTCATATAGGCAATCATCAGGCTGCTGTTATATTGCTCTCCTCACAACATTGCCCATTATAATAAAAATTATATTACTGAGGAGAAATAACTATTGTTATCAAATCATGGCTTAAAAATCAATACTGTTGAGCTGGAAACTGACACTTTAGAAAACAACAGATACTTTAAATGTAAGCATACAAACATATGTAAAAGGCATTAAACTTCTGTGCATAACGTTAATAGAATGGTTACTACTCACCACATTTGCAGATCAGATGTTACCGGCAGTATTATCTTCTTCGAGTTACCACACACTATACAGAGTAGGAGGTTTACATTTTCTGCAGGCTTTATATACTCTTTAAAAATTCACATAACATATTAAAAGGTCACATGAATAAAATGCAGCCCCCGCAAAACTTTGAAGCTCCCACGCTGTATCATGTTTATTAACCCGAGTGGCACAATATGGCTCTCAAAAAGCTGTCAATATCACTGATCAAGTTAACCCTTTGATGACAGGGTTAATTTGTCTACATCGGAACAACGTTCTGATGTAAACAAATTTTAAATTCCGCGATCGTGCACGTGATCGTGAGATTTCAATAATAGGATCGGGTCAGGGCTGCATCGCTATGACGCTAGGCACACCCACCATGACCCTATCGCATTTTGGAAGTGCCGTTGGTTTCAGAAAAGCTAAACAGCTAGGACATTCCATGTCGTCATAAGACAGCGCTAAAGCCCAGCACATTAGGATGACATGGAACGTCCTAACAGCGATAAAAAGTTAAAGGGACAATCAAGTCAAAATTAAACTTTCATGATTGAGATATAGCAAGCAAATTTAAAAACGTTCCAATTTACTTACATTAACAAAATGTGCACAGTCTTTTTATATTTACACTTTATTTACGCTACTGAGCATGTGCAAGAATTCACAGAATATAAGTATATGCATTTGTGATTGGCTGATGCAGGGGGAGGGGAAATAGACCATTTTGAAATTTGTCAGTAAAAAGAAGGTTTTTAAAGAAAAAAAGTACTTTAATTTGTCCTTTCATGTATTTGAAAGAGGGTAATAAAAACAAAAATACAGTTTTTCTTTTAGTTTTCACAAATGCAGTATATAATTCTTTATCAGTTTATGTCCCTTTAAAATCACAAAGCCAGCAAAAGTAGAATTTAACCGAAAACATTAACATTTTAATATCTACTTAAGTCAGATTCTATTTCAGCATCAGCAATGCTCAAAATAGGTTTAATACAATTCTAGTGGGAGGCTGGGGATATGTTTACATTATTTTCTTGGTAACCATCCTCAGTCCATTAGTGGCAGCCTCTAGCAGACTGTGCTTCAGCTCTATATAAAAAAAAAAGTCAACAGTTTTGAGTTTGTCATCTTTTACTGAGGCTGCCCAAGGCAGTAAAAGTGATGTGCGAGGCTGGCGAGGTTGCTTCATACCTTCATATTTTGGCAAGCTTTATCTAGACACACAATAGAATGCTGGCAGTAGCATAGTGGAAAAAGAAGTAGCAGGTCCCTTCAATTACAGCAGCCAATGTATTTCTTTATTACTCACCAGACCCAGCTTCACTCTTACTTTACCCCCTGGCCTTCATTAGGGCTGAATGAAATCTTTTCTCCAATCATAATTCAATCTCACCCTCCTTGGACAGGTGTGGCTCACCAGGCTAATACGGTCGTGTGAATGTTCTTTTTTCAGGGTTTGAGATATTATTTTTGGTTATGATCAGTTGTTTTTGGAGTGAAATGTAATAAGCACATACTGTATGTGTTGATGGTGGCTGTTATGATTATGAATTATTGCTTAGTTTCCATGATGTCTTTACAGACAGCCAAATTGTTTACAATAAATATGTTGTAAATGACCATCTGGTTCATTAACCTGTATACATGGTTTTTCTGTTTTTTTCTTGATGATATTCCTATTAGAGGTACATGAAAGCCTTCTACTGTACTATTCAAATTTACCTTTTTCTCTGTGTTGTGACTTTTTCCATAAGACCATACTGAGGCATGCTTAGGAGTGTTCACGTGTTTTGAGAACTATATTTCAGTAGTGTGTTCAACAATGTTTGTAACAATGCTATACCTATTGTGCTCAAGTCACATGCACACCCCTTGAGCTCACCTCGGTATGCTGAAATGGAAACGAAGCTTAAACAAAAGGACACAAAGAGAAAAAGGCAAATTTGGTAAAAGAAAGTTTCTAAAAACACTCTAGCTGAATCTTAAAGGTTTAGTTTTGACTTCCTAAACTGATAAATAAACCTTTATAAAAGGAAACAAATCAATGCAATATAAAGATATGAATGGCTACCAGGGCGGAACTACCATTGGTGCAGCAGATGCAGTGGCACCAGAGCCCAAGTGCTGGGGGCCCATAGCAGGCTGTCTTTACATAGGTGTGTGGCTATATAGGGCTAAATTACAAGTGGTGCACTAACGTTTGTGCATGAGAAATATATCAAACTTAATGCACCCTGATGTTAGTGTGACTAATGACCTTACGTAAATGTGCACCAAACTCAACATAAATACATTAAAATATAGTTTTACACTCATTTATACACTATCTGATAAAAAATTATTCATATAAATATTAATAAAAAAATGTTCAAAAATAATAAGAGACCACTGCAAATTGTTAGTTTCTCTGGTTTCACTATTTATAGGTATGTGTTTTAGTAAAATAAAAGTTTTATTCTATAAACTACTATAAAACTTGCTTCCTTCTGCTCTGACAATGTTCCCCAATTGTGAGGATTAGTTTTCCCAGCAGGACAATGCTCCATAGCACACAGCCATGTTAATCAATGGCCAATCCCATCTCTAGACATGAACACCATTGAAAACCTCTGGAATGTGATCAAGAGGAAGACGAATGGTCACAAGACATCAAACAAAGCCGAGCTGCTTGAATGTTTGTGCCAGGAGTGGCATAAAGTCACCCAACAGCATTGTGAAAGACTGGTGGAGAGCCCTGATATATATATATATATAGGCAAAAGAAGCGCACTCCAATGGAGATTGATTTCCAGATGATCACTTTAATGTGAATGTTTTTGGGCCACAAAACCCATCCTGAGACAAATAAAGTTTGTATGTCTGAGGACGGGTTTTGTGGCTTGAAAACGTTCACATTAAAGTGATCGTCTGGAAATCAATCCCCATTGGAGTGCGCTTCTTTTGCCTGTTATTTATACTTTTGCAGCACCCTGGGTTATTGCTGTATGAAGTCTGGAGTGCTATCTGTCTGCAATTTATATATATACATAACACTGTGCCCACGCACATGGAGTTCAGGTGAGCCAGCTCTACAGTTTGCAGAGGCTTAGATACAAGGTAATCACAGAGGTAAAAAGTGTATTTATATAACTGTGTTGGTTGTGCAAAACTAGGGAATGGGTAATAAAGGGATTATCTATCTTTTTAAACAACAACAATTCTGGTGTAGACTGTCCCTTTAATAATGTGTTTTACTGTGTATTTACTGTAAATATTTAACATTCCAATGTTCTTCACATACAGGAAAAAAAATATTTTTTATTTTACATAAATATTTCTATAAATATCTATATATACCTAAACATATATATTTATTAGATAAATATATATATAGATATATATTTTAAATTAACGTTATCAGCCAATAGTAATTAGCTGTGTACAGATATTCATCATCATTATACTGCACAGCATACTCATCATATAGATACATCATTATACAGTGCAGCCTGTTATATATTAGTGTATAGCTATTCCATCATTATACAATACAGCATATCCATCAGAGTTACCTTCAGGAAGGGGCCCAAAAAATGTCTGCACCACGGCCCTCTGTTGAGTAGGTCGGCTACTGCACAGTCGCTCTAAGTATTAGACGTGTATTCTTATACATAATACAAGCGAATGCAGATATGGCCAAGGGTAATGGCATTCGACTGTTTTCGGAGTCAGATCTATTAGTGTAATAGAGCTACCCACAAAGATCTGTGCAAAATTGAGGTAAAAAAAGTAACTAGAATACACAGGTATTTTGTACTGCTGCAGCGCATAATAATAATTAGATCATGTGCCACAAGATGATCACGTCTTTATTCAAATTAGTGTTAACCATTTGACATACAAGTAATTACATATGAGCCCAGGTGGCTATTATCTACGACATGATTGTTATTATCATCATCGTCATTTATTGGTAAATCACTTGTAATACTAAACAAAACTGCTGTTAAATAAGACAAGAGCCCAGGCATTTGTACATACACAGTAAAATGTATTAGTCTAGATACATCAAATACTATGGCCTAGATTTAGAGTTTGGCGTTAGCCGTCAAAACCAGCGTTAGAGGCTCCTAACGCTGGTTTTGGGCTACCGCTGGTATTTAGAGTCGTGTAGGTAAGGGTCTAACGCTCACTTTCCAGCCGCGATTTTTCCATACCGCAGATCCCCCTACGCCATTTGCGTATCCTATCTTTTCAATGGGATCTTTCTAACACCGGTATTTAGAGTCTTGGCTGAAGTGAGCGTTAGAAATCTAACGACAAAACTCCAGCCGCAGCAAAAAGTCAGTAGTTAAGAGCTTTCTGGGCTAACGCTGGTTTATAAAGCTCTTAACTAGTGTGCTCTAAAGTACATTAACACCCATAAACTACCTATGTACCCCTAAACCGAGGTCCCCCCACATCGCCGCCACTCTATTAAATTTTTTTTAACCCCTAATCTGCCGACCGCACACCGCCGCCACCTACATTATCCCTATGTACCCCTAATCTGCTGCCCCTAACACCGCCAACCCCTACATAATATTTATTAACCCCTAATCTGCCCCCCCAACGTCGCCGCTACCTACCTACACTTATTAACCCCTAATCTGCCGACCTCACCGCCACTATAATAAATGTATTAACCCCTAATCCGCCTCACTCCCGCCTCAATAACCCTATAATAAATAGTATTAACCCCTAATCTGCCCTCCCTATCATCGCCGACACCTAACTTCAAGTATTAACCCCTAATCTGCCGACCGGACCTCACCGCTACTCTAATAAATTTATTAACCCCTAAAGCTAAGTCTAACCCTAACACCCCCCTAAGTTAAATATAATTTAAATCTAACGAAATAAATTAACTCTTATTAAATAAATTATTCCTATTTAAAGCTAAATACTTACCTGTAAAATAAACCCTAATATAGCTACAATATAAATTATAATTATATTGTAGCTATTTTAGGGTTTATATTTATTTTACAGGCAACTTTGTATTTATTTTAACCAGGTACAATAGCTATTAAATAGTTAATAACTATTTAATGGCTACCTAGTTAAAATAATTACAAAATTACCTGTAAAATAAATCCTAACCTAAGTTACAATTAAACCTAACACTACACTATCAATAAATTAATTAAATAAAATACCTACAATTATCTACAATTAAACCTAACACTACACTATCAATAAATTAATTAAATACAATACCTACAAATAAATACAATTAAATAAACTAACTAAAGTACTAATAATAAAAAAGAACTAAGTTACAAAAAATAAAAAAATATTTACAAACATTAGAAAAATATTACAATTTAAAACTAATTACACCTACTCTAAGCCCCCTAATAAACTAACAAAGCCCCCCAAAATAAAAAAATGCCCTACCCTATTCTAAAATTAAAATAGAAAAGCTCTTTTACCTTACCAGCCCTTAAAAGGGCCCTTTGCGGGGCATGCCCCAAAGAATTCAGCTCTTTTGCCTGTAAAAAAAAAAAAAAAAATACCCCCCCCCCCAACATTACAACCCACCACCCACATACCCCTAATCTAACCCAAACCCCCCTTAAATAAACCTAACACTAAGCCCCTGAAGATCTCCCTACCTTGTCTTCACCACACCGGGTCCCGATCGGTCCAGAAGAGCCTCCGAAGTCTTCATCCAAGCCCAAGCGGGGGCTGAAGAGTGACGTCCATCCTCCGGCTGAAGTCTGGATCCAAGCGGCGGCTAAAGAATTCCATCTTCGGGCAGAAGTCTTCATCCTATCCGGGCAGAAGAGTCGATCCGGACCGGCAATCATCTTCATCCAAGCCGCATCTTCTATGTTCTTCCATCCGATGACGACCGGCTCCATCTTGAAGACCTCCGGCGAGGATCCATCCTCTTCTTCCGATGACTAGACGACGAATGAAGGTTCCTTTAAGGGACGTCATCCAAGATGGCGTCCCTCGAATTCCGATTGGCTGATCGGATTCTATAAGCCAATCGGAATTAAGGTAGGAAAATTCTGATTGGCTGATGGAATCAGCCAATCAGAATTTTCCTACCTTAATTCCGATTGGCTTGATGGAATCAGCCAATCAGAATTTTCCTACCTTAATTCCGATTGGCTTATAGAATCCGATCAGCCAATCAGAATTCGAGGGACGCCATCTTGGATGACGTCCCTTAAAGGAACCTTCATTCGTCGTCTAGTCATCGGAAGAAGAGGATGGATCCTCGCCGGAGGTCTTCAAGATGGAGCCGGTCGTCATCGGATGGAAGAACATAGAAGATGCGGCTTGGATGAAGATGTTTGCCGGTCCGGATCGACTCTTCTGCCCGGATAGGATGAAGACTTCTGCCCGAAGATGGAATTCTTTAGCCGCCGCTTGGATCCAGACTTCAGCCGGAGGATGGACGTCACTCTTCAGCCCCCGCTTGGGCTTGGATGAAGACTTCGGAGGCTCTTCTGGACCAATCGGGACCCGGTGTGGTGAAGACAAGGTAGGGAGATCTTCAGGGGCTTAGTGTTAGGTTTATTTAAGGGGGGTTTGGGTTAGATTAGGGGTATGTGGGTGGTGGGTTGTAATGTTGGGGGGGGTATTGTATGTTTTTTTTTTTACAGGCAAAAGAGCTGAATTCTTTGGGTCATGCCCCGCAAAGGGCCCTTTTAAGGGCTGGTAAGGTAAAAGAGCTTTTCTATTTTAATTTTAGAATAGGGTAGGGCATTTTTTTATTTGGGGGGGGCTTTGTTATTTTATTAGGGGGCTTAGAGTAGGTGTAATTAGTTTAAAATTGTTGTAATATTTTTCTAATGTTTGTAAATATTTTTTTATTTTTGTAACTTAGTTCTTTTTTATTTTTTGTACTTTAGTTAGTTTATTTAATTGTATTTATTTGTAGGTATTGTATTTAATTAATTTATTGATAGTGTAGTGTTAGGTTTAATTGTAGATAATTGTAGGTATTTTATTTAATTAATTTATTGATAGTGTAGTGTTAGGTTTAATTGTAACTTAGGTTAGGATTTATTTTACAGGTAATTTTGTAATTATTTTAACTAGGTAGCCATTAAATAGTTATTAACTATTTAATAGCTATTGTACATGGTTAAAATAATTACAAAGTTGCCTGTAAAATAAATATTAATCCTAAAATAGCTACAATATAATTATAATATATATTGTAGCTATATTAGGGTTTATTTTACAGGTAAGTATTTAGCTTTAAATAGGAATAATTTATTTAATAAGAGTTAATTTATTTCGTTAGATTTAAATTATATTTAACTTAGGGGGGTGTTAGTGTTAGGGTTAGACTTAGCTTTAGGGGTTAATACATTTATTAGAGTAGCAGTGAGGTCCGGTCGGCAGATTAGGGGTTAATAATTGTAGGTAGGTGGAGGCGACGTTGTGGGGGGCAGATTAGGGGTTAATAAATATAATATAGGGGTCGGCGGTGTTATGGGCAGCAGATTAGGGGTACATAGGTATAATGTAGGTTGCGGCGGTGTACGGAGCGGCAGATTAGGGGTTAAAAAAATATGCAGGTGTCAGCGATAGCGGGGGTTAATAAGTGTAATGCTAGGGTTGTTTAGACTCGGGGTACATGTTAGAGTGTTAGGTGCAGACTTAGGAAGTGTTTCCCCATAGGAAACAATGGGGCTGCGTTAGGAGCTTAACGCTGCTTTTTTGCAGGTGTTAGTTTTTTTTTTAGCTCAAACTGCCCCATTGTTTTCTATGGGGGAATCGTGCACGAGCACGTTTTTGAAGCTGGCCGCGTCCATAAGCACCGCTGGTATTGAGAGTTGCAATGGCGGTAAATTATGCTCTACGCTCCCTTTTTGGAGCCTAACGCAGCCATTCTGTGAACTCTAAATACCAGCGGTATTTAAAAGGTGCGGGGAAAAAAAGCATGCGTTAGCTACGCGGGTCGTTACCGACAAAACTCTAAATCTAGGCGTATGTGTTTTGCATTTTAATGATTTCTATGTGATCTGCATTTTGTAATATAAATACATATTCTAGTGCTGCCAGCATAATATATTATTTTTTTTAAAAATGTCCATTTTCTATATTAAGGGTAGACTATTGTCTGACCTAAGAATGTTCTCGCGTGCTACTGTCTCCATGGACAAGAACTGAGATTACATTTGAATATGTGTCACACAGTACGGGTCGCACAATGATAAGACTTAGCTAGAGTTAGGTAATTTGCATAGCAGTAGGGACACTATTTACCTATCAGTCCCATCCACCGTGATGTCTCACAGCTATTTAGTTCCATATTATACAAAGGCGCCAAATAGCTTAATACAGCTTTCATAATTGGGTGTCGTTGAAATAAGGCTACTCACAAAAGAAAGGTGCTTGATATGCAGGCTGGAGCTTCTCAGTAGTCCAGCTGACTGAAATTGGCAGATGTGGGTGTCAAAGGCTCTCCAATCCTAGATAGGGAAGGCACAAACAAACATAGCCCAGCACAGCAACAAACCGGTATATGGCTAATGGTGGATCCAAATACTTACAAAAGGACTGCACCAAAAAAAGGTGTTGATAATGGCAGGCCGGAACTTAGCGGCCGACCAGCAGACTGTTACACCGGTGTAGACAGGAACTTGTCCCAGGAATATTGATGGACAAAAATGGGGCAAATTTGAGTGTTGATATATAATAACATTAAAAATAGCAACGTGTTTCGTAGTCTCAAGCAAGAGTTTCCTCAGGCTAATACCTTTATTTCTATATTTAGTTCCATATGTTTGTAGTTCGCATTTTGGAATTATTTTTTTTAAATAGTATTTACATTTTGACCTTTTATCTTTGACATACAAATTGAATAGAAGAGAAAACAAATACATTGTTTAGCACATTTAAAACAATCATTTAAAAAAACTACTTCACATAAAAAATGTTTCCTTGATGTAAATTCAGGGCATGGTCATGGAATTTTTTGCACTTTTGAGTATCTTATAGTTAGTGCTGCAAGCATTCACCTTGTCCCACACATATCTGCAAAACATTTGAAAACTAAGATATTTTTTTCACTGACTTTCTTAATTGTCTTTGGGGCAGAAGCTACAAATGATAAGAGCTGTAAAATAATTGTCTTTAGTGATCATTGTAAGTGCAGAAGCTTAACAAGCGTGTGGTATTTATGATCTAAGGAGTTTACTGCATAATATGTCACATTAGCAGAGCATTTTATTCTTTTTATATAACTGTACAAAGATTTTTATTTGTTTTGGACTGTAGAATATCATTTGTTCACACATCATGTGTGGTACAGATCACTGAGCTAGCAATTCTTAAATTGCCATATAAAGCTCTTTAGCAATAATACCAGGTTATTTACCAGGTAAATAAAGCTGTACGTGTCAAACGGAAGAGTATGAATTTGGTGCACCCTTCAGTGTCAGTAATGCGCATCGGCTGACTATAAAAATACAGCGTTGTGAAGTAGATATTGCAGCTTTCAGAATACTGAAATCTTTAGATTCAAATTCAGCTTATAATTTTTAGGCATAGTCTTTACAAATAAAGAGGGCAATAGAGGTGGGGTTTGACCATTGAAAAACAATCGCAGCAACAAGGTGTTAATCAGTTCTAATATATTTCAGACTCTTTTGATATGTTGGAAGACTGCAGAAAAAAAGTGTTTACATCTCTTTTTCCGATTGGCTTGATTAAAACATTAGAATGTGACCAGCCAGCTAATACTTCTTTATATGCACATCCAGTTTCTTAGCTGCGCATCTGAGGTCAAATTAATAAGTCATTTACACGTGTTCAGTTACAATCCGGGCAAATTTACTTCCTGGTTGATTTTAAACATTACAGGGACACTGAACACAAATAATTTTCTTTTGTGATTCAGATAGAGCATGCAATTTTAAGCAACTTTCTAATTCACTACTATTATCAAATTGTCTTCATTCTCTTTGTATCTTTATTTGAAATGCAGGAATGTAAGTTTAGATGCCGGCCCATTTTTGATGAACAAACTGGGTTGTTCTTGCTGATTGGTGGATAAATTCACCCACCAATAAACAAGTGCTTTCCATAGTTCTGAACCAAAAAAAAAATTTAGATGCCTTCTTTTTCAAATAAAGAAAGCAAAAGAACAAAGAAAAATTGATAATAGGTGTAAATTAGAAAGTTGCTTAAAATTGCATGATCTGTCTGAATCATGAAAGAAAAAAATTGGGTTCAGTGTCCCTTTAAGGGCCAGATTACAAGTGAAACAGTATTTAATGCTCCCACTCAAGAGCTAACGCCACTAGAAGTACAATTTTTCCACTCATCGTGTAGCATTTGTATTGCATGTTGAAAGTAAAGGATTTTCTCTTGCGCTAACCCGATGCGTGCAAAAAGCCGAACTTGCCGTGCCATAACGTATTCCATCATAGAAGTCAATGGAGCAAAAAAGTGGGAAAAAACACCCATAATGCGTAAACCCGATTGCATATTCTCATGTGCGCTAACCCAACATGAAAATATGAATATTTCACATTCCAATGTTCTTCACATAGAAGAATGTGTTCTATTTATTCATAAATACACGTTTATATTTAAATACACAGTATAACACTATATTAAATCTGAATATTGCAAAAATATATTTTATATATATTATATATGTGTGTGTGTGTGTGTGTGTGTGTACATATGTATTTATATGTGTATATGTGTCTGTAAATACATATATAAATACATATGTACACACATATAAACATATATATACATATTTATACATGTATATCTGTCAATAGAACATAGCACTGAAAGAAGCAATTACATGAGTAGATAATATTAATAAAAGCACCTAACATCATGATTCTAGCTATTTGCAGTTTGTATAATTTAAACTATTCTAAATAATAGTATTTTAGAAAAATTTGGGAAATTGGAATAATGTGAGCAACATTTCTGCACAATTTATTTCCTGTGTGCTGGGCGGAACGTCAGTATTAACATACGTGCACTCTACGTGCATTAGTATTAACATAGTGCACTCTACGTGCATTAGTATTAACATACGTGCACTCTACGTGCATCAGTATTAACATACTTGCACTCTACGTGCATCAGTATTAACATACGTGCACTCTACGTGCATTAGTATTAACATACGTGCATCAGTATTAACCTACATGCATCAGTATTAACATACGTGCACTCTACGTGCATTAGTATTAACATACGTGCACTCTACGTGCATCAGTATTAACATACTTGCACTCTACGTGCATCAGTATTAACATACGTGCTCTCTACGTGCATTAGTATTAACATACGTGCATCAGTCTTAACCTACATGCATCAGTATTAACATACGTGCACTCTACGTGCATTAGTATTAACATACATGCATCAGTATTAACCTACGTGCATCAGTATTAACATACGTGCACTCTACGTGCATCAGTATTAACATGCGCACACTCTAATGGAAACAAATCCTATTTGTAGCTCACTAGCCACTGTGCTTTTGCAATGCAGGGAAGAGCTTGCTGACAAATCAGTACAACTGATTTATGTGAATCCTGGGGCCAAATGTGGCCTCTCATGCAATCCAATGGGCCTTAACATGTAGACAGAGGACTGTAAAGGGAAGATGCAGCAGATTGCAAAAGCATCGCAACAGATGGGGTTAAATGGGCCCCTGCTGGCATGCATATATCATATTCATATACACTGTTGTTAAAAAATAGCGCTAATTGAGAGGGCGAGATTCTCATGATGTTAACAGGAAACTTTCATCTAAAACATAAAATGAAAAAAAATATTGGTGCCTACTGCCTTATTCATAAATGCATTTAGTTATTAACAGGGGAAAAAAACTTTATTTACAATAAGATAAAGTAAAAATGACAATAAGATTTAAAAAAAAACAAAAACACAGCATATAAGCTTTAACAACAAAGTGTATACCATGAGCACTTATTGTGTTCCTTTCTCCTCCCACAGCTCTTTCTTTTCATTATGTGGTTTGTACATACTATTTTTATAACTTAATGCATGAGAGGTTGCTTATGTCATGTCAATGAACTTATACATGGCTAACATTTATTATAAATTATGGCTAGTGTTCAAACTATTGCATTGCTGGACAGGAGATCCTGCTAGTAGAAATATACTTTTAGATCATAATCTGAATAGAAGCTGTGGATAATCAACACTAGGTATCCCAACACAGGAATCTAATTATTAGTGTGATGTGTCACCATGGTTACGAAAAGGGCAATCACATTGTCTGATTTGGAAAGAATTTATTTGCAAATTATGGTGGAAAATAAGTATTTGGTCACCTACAAACAAGCAAGATTTCTGGCTCTCACAGACCTGTATCTTCTTCTTTCAGAGGATTCTCTGTCCTCCACTCATTACCTGTATTAATGGCACCTGTTTGAATTTGTTATCAGTATAAAAGACACATGTTCACAACCTCAAACAGTCACACTCCAAACTCCACTATGGTGAAGACCAAAGAGCTGTCGAAGGACACCAGAAACAAAATTGTAGACCTGCACCAGGCTGGGAAGACTGAATCTGCAATAGGCAAGCAGCTTGGTGTGAAGAAATCAACTGTGGGAGCAATAATTAGAAAATGGAAGACAAGACCACTGATAATCTCCCTCGATCTGGGGCTCCACGCAAGATCTCACCCCGTGGGGTCAAAATGATCACAAGAACGGGGAGCAAACATCCCAGAAACACACAAGGGGACCTAGTGATTGACCTGCAGAGAGCTGGGGCCAACGTAACAAAGGCTACCATTAGTAACACACTACGCCGCCAGGGACTCAGATCCTGCAGTGCCAGACGTGTCCCCCTGCTTAAGCCAGTACATGTCTGGGCCCGTCTGAAGTATGCTAGAGAGCATTTGGATGATCCAGAAGCGGATTGGGAGAATGTCATATGGTCAGATGAAACCAAAGTAGAACTGTTTGGTAGAAACACAACTTGTCGTGTTTGGAGGAGAGAGAACACCATACCTACTGTGAAGCATGGGGGTGGCAACATCATGCTTTGGGGCTGTTTCTCTGCAAAGAGAACAGGGCGACTGATCCGTGTACATGAAAGAATGAATGGGGCCATGTATCGTGAGATTTTGAGTGCAAACCTCCTTCCATCAGCAAGGGCATTTAAGATGAAACATGGCTGAGTCTTTCAGCATGACAATGATCCCAAACACACCGCCTGGGCAACGAAGGAGTGACTTCGTATGAAGCATTTCAAGGTCCTGGAGTGGCCTAGCCAGTCTCCAGATCTCAATCCCATAGAAAACCTTTGGAGGGAGTTGAAAGTCCGTGTTACACAGCGACAGCCCCAAAACATCACTGCTCTAGAGGAGATCTGCATGCAGGAATGGGCCAACATACCAGCAACAGTGTGTGACAACCTTGTGAAGACTTACAGAAAACGTTTGACCTCTGTCATTGCCAACAAAGGATATATAACAAAGTATTGAGATAAACTTTTGATATTGACCAAATACTTATTTTCCACCATCATTTGCAAATAAATTCTTTCCAAATCAGACAATGTGATTGACTGGATTTGTTTTAACATTTTGTCTCTCATAGTTGAGGTATACCTATGATGAAAATTACAGGCCTCTCTCATCTTCTTAAGTGGGAGAACTTGCACAATTGGTGGCTGACTAAATACTTTTTCCCCCCACTGTATATATATATATATATATATATATATATATATATATATATATATATATATATATACAGTATACATATATATATATATATATCTATATATACATATATATACAGTCACATATATGCAGCACTGCACTACCACTGCCTGATGTGCTATGCAGCACAGCCACTGTCTGATTTGCTATGCAGCACAACCACTGTCTTATTTGCTATGCAGCACAACCACTGTCTGATTTGCTATGCAGCACAACCACTGTTTGATTTGAATTTAGCCACCAATCAGCAAGCACTACCCAGATGCTGAACAAAAAATGGGCCAGCTCCTAAGCTTATATTCCTGCTTTTTAAATACAGATACCAAGAGAACGAAGAAAATGTGATAATAGGAGTTAATTAGAAATTTGCTTAAAATGTTGTGCTCCATCTGAATCATGATTAAAAAAAGAAGTGTTTCATATCCCTTAAACTAGAAATGGGATGGTATGTAATCGGGGGGGGGAGGGAGGGGGGGCAGCAAACTATCCTCGCCTGTGTGGCCAAAAATCCTAGCACATGCCCTGAGGGGATTAATGAACATAAGTTGTTAGCAAAGAGAGAAAAGAGAAATAAGAATTTATTTAGCACAAATTAAGTTAATTCGTTGATCATTTCTCACACATTAGCAAACTCACCACAGAGAACCAAACAATATCAAATGATGGTGAAGATGTCATTTAATTTCTCAAATGTTTGCATAAACCTTGATTTTTTTTTTCTTTTTTCTTTTAAGGGAACTGGCATTTAAAGGGCCATTATACACTCATTTTTTCTTTGCATAAATGTTTTGTAGATGATCTATTTATAGAGCCCATAATTTTTTTATTTAAAAAAAATGTATAATTTTGCTTATTTTTAAAGAACATTGCTCTGATTTTCAGACTCCTAACCAAGCCCCAAAGTTTTATTTGAATACTGTCAGCTACCTTCTCCAGCTTGCTCCTGTTTGTGTAAAGGGTCTTTTTATATGCAAAAGAAGGGAGGGGGGAGTGTCTTATTTGCCACTTGCAGTGGGCTTTCCAACTACCTTTTCAACAGAGCTAAACTGAAAGCTTCTAAGTACGTTTTTAAACCATTTTATACTGGATTTTTATATCAGTATCTGTGCATCTTATTCTTTATAGTAGTGTCTATTACATGCAGTTATATGAAAATGAGTGTATACTGTCCCTTTAAAGGGACATGAAATCAACATTTTCTTTTCTTCCACGATTAAAAAAAACAACAACTCACTTTCTGATTTACTTCTATTATCAAATTTGCTTGATTCTCTTAGTAGGTTGAAGAAGCAGCAATACAATACTGGGAGCTAGCTGAACCCATCGGTTGAGCCAATTATTAGATGCATATATGTGCAGCCACCAATCAGCAGCTAGCTCCCAGTAGTGTATAGCTGCTCTACTGAGCCTGGCTTGAGATGCTTTTCAACAAAGGTTAATTAAGCAATTTAGATAATAGAAGTAAATTAGAACGTTGTTGAAATTGTATGCTCTATCTGAACCATTGAAGTTTAATTTTGACTTTACTATCCCTTTAATGGAGAAAAAAAGTTTCTATTTCTCTGTCCTAGTTTCCTGTGTATGATACAACTTAAAGCAAGTATTCATTCACAAGGTACACGGTTTAGAGTCTGGTTAGATGTACCAGTATCACAATAAGGACTCGGCTTGTCATTTGTTATTAGAAACATAGACATGCAGAATCCTATATATAGGGATAAATCTGTTATTTGACATGCCCCTTAGTTAAAACCAGTTTCAGTCCACATGGAACAATATCATGATGCTTTACCTATGTATAAGCAACTCTTAAAGGGACATTACACTGCTGGGCACAAGTACACTAGCATGATTGCTATTTAACATGCTATTCTTTTTCCTCCTGTTCCTGCAGATATTTTTAAAGGGACATTAAACCTGATATTTTTCTTTTTCATGATTCAGACTGTAGCTGACAAGTGACAACAGCCTGTAGCCACCCCTGATGCCCAACAGCAACAGTATTCAAGGTCCCACCCTGTGGCAGACTCTGGCTACCCAGACTAGGTAGCTCTGCCAGACGGTCCTTCCTTTGCCTGGAACAAGCTCCTATGTAGCCCAGGAAAGTGATTTTAGCAGGAGCCCACCCAAATAACTAGACATACTAGCATTCAGGTGAAACAGGAACTAATTTTATTGAAAACACACACTCCTTTTATACACAAAGCTCATCTTGATAAAATACTGGACAATCCCACAATTTACCCGCCCCTCCAGACAGACCGGCACCTCCATAGCAGCCACAGTCCCACAGAACACAGGGGTGGCAGTTTTGGGGTGATCCCGTGGGAGCGGCGGCACTTCCAGGGTGTCATTTTAAAGCTATCGGTCCCCAGATGCCACAGTCCAAAAGGCGGCTTGATTTGTCACTGGGGACCGGAGATACAGCCCGTTGAAGTTATGGAAGTAGGGGGTGTCAAAAAACCCCAGTTCCCAATGAACACCCCCCCCCCCCGGTAATCCCCCCACCTCTTGTCCTCCCTAGGGGCTACTAATCCCCAAAAGAGCGGAGCTCTGGAGCAAATGGTTGCTTGAAGCGACCAGGGGTAAAGTTAGCGGGTGTCCTGCTGTTCTGTGGCCGACCGGGAGTTCCAGGAGCCCGGCCAGCCTGAGAGGGGTTAGGCTGGTGTCCGTTGTGAGGCGGCCGACCGGGAGTTCCAGGAGCCTGGCCAGCCTAGGAGGGTTTTCTCAGTCATAAACCAGCTCTTCTCTTAACAAGTTTAGAACACAAAGCAAGCAATCAAAAGCTTACAGAGATTGTGGTTGCTCTGAGGAGCCCAAAACCGCTGAGAAACAACAGGGGTGAGGTTGTAGGGGGGTAGGGGTTTAACCCTTGCAGCCCGGTATCCCTGACAACTCCCCCCTTCCAGTTCGGCAGACCCGGCTAGATTCACACGGGTCTACTTGGGGCTGTTCGAGGAGAATTCTATTTCAGTCTGCCGGGAAAGTCCATCTGCATTCCCATTGCTCTTTCCTTGCCTATACTGAACGTCGAAGGTAAAGGGCTGCAGGGATAAACTCCACCTTAGTAAACGTCCATTATCTCCCGACACCCGGTTAAGCCACACCAGGGGTTTGTGATCGGTGAAGACAGTGAAAGGTCTTCCATATAGGTACAGTTGCAATTTCTTGAGGACCCATACAAGTGCTAGGCATTCCTTCACCGTTACGTAGCCTACCTCCCTGGGCAGCAACTTCCTACTGATGTAGGCTACGGGGTGGTCTTGCCCTTCTTCGTCTACCTGGCTTAGCACTACTCACAACCCGAACATGGAGGCATCTGTGTGGACACAAAAACTTTTGGTGGGGTTAGGAGCGGCCAGGACGACTGCAGAGATCAAGGCAGACTTGAGGCTCTGAAAGGTGTTTTCACATTCTGGGGACCACAGTACCTGTCGGGGCAGTCTTTTACGAGTCAGGTCGGTCAGGGTTTTGGCGAGGGTGCATTAATTGGGGGCGAAGCTTCGGTAATAGCCGGCAGTTCTTAGGAAGGCTTAGACCTGGGTCTTGGTTCAAGGAGTAGGCCAGTTTGCCACTGCTTCAACCTTGGCCGGCTCCGGTCACTGCTTCCCTCAGCCCACTCGTTGGCCCAGGTACTGGACTTCCGAGCGGCGTATGGTGCATTTTTCAGGCTTCAGGGTCAGCTCGGTGGCTCTGAGACGATCTAGAACGACGCCCAGGTGGATCAAATGGTCCTCCCAGGTGTCGCTAAAGATGGCAATGGCATCCAAGTAGGCGCAGGCATAGTCTTGGAGGCAATCCAGCAGACGATCCACCATCCTCTGAAAGGTGGCTGGAGCGTTCTTCATCCCAAACGGCATGACCTTAAACTGGTAGCGGCCGAAAAGGGTGATGAAGGCGGACTTGGGGATGGATTCAGGGTCTAGTGGGATCTGCCAATACCCCTTGCAGAGGCCATGGGTAGTTAGGAAGTCACCCCTAGTGATTCTATCTAAGAGGTCATCGACACGGGGCATGGGGTAGGCGTTGGTTGTGGTTCTGTCATTGAGATTATGGTAGTCAATGCAGAACCGGGTAGTACCATCTTTCTTGGGGACCAGCACCACCAGGGAGGCCCAGGGACTGTTGGACGGTTCAACAACAGCCGTCAAACATTCCCCGGAGCTCCCGATGCATACTGTTTCTGACAGCTTCAGGTACTCTGTAAGCTGCCTGCCTCAGGGGAGCTTGTCCCAGGGTTTCCACTTGGTGCACCGCCGCTGTGGTGTACCCAGGGACATTGGAGAACATCTCCTGGCGATCCTCTAGTAAATGCCGGATCTGCTGTTTTTGTCCAGCCGCTAACCTCTCATCCAGGATTATATTGGCTACTCCTTGAGGAGTCTCATCCGGCCCGAGGAGCTCCGGCATATGAAGGCTCTCCGAGTTTTCCACAGCCAGAGCACAGATAGTGGCTACGTCTTGGGGTCTTTTTACGTACTCCTTGAGCATGTTCACATGAAAGGTCCGTTGGACCCGGTCATCGGAGCATTTTTCTACAAGGTAGTTGGTATTATTCAATTGTTCCACCACCCGGGACGGCCCTTGCCAGGAAGCCTGTAATTTGTCTGTTTTGACAGGCTTCAAGGTTAGAACCCTCTGCCCTACCGTCAGAATTCGACTACAAGCGTTACGGTCGTACCACCATTTCTGTCTCATTTGAGCGCCCTGAAGGTTCTCCCGCACCATGGCAGTGAGGTTCTTCAGCCGATCCCTGAACTTCAGGACATACTCCACAATGGAGGCTCCTTCCTACCCGGCTAATCCCTCCCAGTGGGCTCTCAACAAGTCTAGGGATCCCCTTATTTTCCGGCCATACAGCAGCTCAAAGGGTGAAAACCCGGTGGTTTCCTGGGGCACCTCTCTAGGCAAATAGGAGGTGCGGCAGGATTTTTTTTTTTTTTTCCACAGCTGCATTCATTACTTTTGGGAAATAAGAACCTGCCCACCAGGAGGAGGCAAAGACACCCCAGCCAAAGGCTTAAATACTCCTTCCACTCCCCTCATCCCCCAGTCATTCTTTGCCTTTTGTCCCAGGAAGTTGGCAGAGAAGTGTCAGAATTTTTAATTTTTGTTTTTTGTCTCTTATGGAGAGTAGTACTCTTCGGCATGGGACAGAAGTTTTAAGTAGTCTTGTCAGTCTCTCAGTGAGGACTTGGATGAAAGTTAGAGTCCAGAGATGCAGGAGTAGATTCCGGTAAGATCGTTTCATTTTACTTTATCATCAATGTACTGTAATGTGAATGTTTTCCTGAGAGGCTACCACAACTTTGCGGGTCTACATGATATAAGGGTCTCAGTGAGTCTCTGTTAGTATCTTGGAATTGAGGGTTAATATCTCCTGAGGGGGGTTATTGAACTGGGGGGGTTTTAATCATGTTTGTTATGTGATTCAACCTGCTTATGTGTGATGTTTATGGGCTCGTGGTTTGGAACTTTGAGGCCTTTGGAAGTAACGCGTCCTTTTGGTTGGGCACGCTTTCTGGACTGTACGGTTCATCTTGTGTTCGGGCGTGGTTATGTTCCGTTTTCCATTTCCGCATTCCCGACCATGTGGCGAAGGAAATTTTCTAGTCCGCAGGGGTCTGGTCATAGGAGGTGGTGAATGCCCCAGCCATTGGGGGTGTCAGGTGCCGTTTTCTGTTTTTACTACTACCAGTCCATACTTATATATCCTCTATCCAGTTATGGAAGATTCTGATACTGAGACTATTATGATTTCAGATTCTGTGTCCGGTGACGAATTTGGATTGGTCTCGTTGACAGTTTTGTTCCGTATGCCATATGAGAGCGCCTAGTTCCTCGGGCTCGGGGAATCAAGGGTCTGCTGAGCCATCCGCCTCTGGGGGTCCCGTCCTCCAAGAGGCGAGTTCCCTACCAATTTATACTTCTACACATGCTGGTAACTCAGTTTATGATTCCTTCATGCAGAGTGGCGTGTTCCCCCGGAGGTTGCAGCAAGTTTTCTCTTCCACATAATGTTGGCGATTGTTCGTCTGCAGAGTCCAGACGTTTATTTGACAATGTGCTCATGCTCTATTGTCCCGGGCCTTCTGCCTTGGGGAGGTCCTCTACAGTTCCCTGCTGGTGTAACTGTCCCTGAGTGTTGTGCCTTTCGTTACAGCATTGCGTGCCTTCGTGTATTGCTCAGACATGTTTTTCAGTTATTGAATGACCCTATCGTTACCAGATACAGGGATTTTTAGTCTGCTAATTCAAATGGTGCACCTCATTAGACATGTGGGGATGAAGTAATCTCCTGATTGTCATTTGTTTGAGATCTTTCCCAGTTTTTAAAAGATAGGGCTCCGTTTGGCTGGTCCTGCAGGTAGACCTGTGTCTTTTTGGGCGTTAACCTCCGGGTTGCCTTATATTTTATATATATCCAATGGGATGTCTTTTATTTGTTTTTGTTACCCTCGGGAACTTCTGGGATTGATATTTTTTATTACTTCTTCGGAAGTTGTTTTGGACATGTTAGTCCTATGTTAAAAATGTTGGTTTTCTGTTTTTTCCCCTATGAGGGAGAATTTATGCAGCTTGCCAGTTAGGACCCTAGGTGCAGGCTGGTCCTGTTGAGTTCGATCGGTCTTGCGACTGTTCAGACACGTGGCGCTGTTCTACTCGGCTGGTTTGGTAGAAGCGCTGAGTGCTCAGGTTATCATTGTTTTCATGTTCAACTAAGCATTCAAGAGGTCCGTGAGGTGGGAAGGATTGTTTCAGTCCTTATAGCCTTCAGTCATAGATGGCCGAGCAGGGGAGATTCCCACTGCGTCACTCTGATTTCATCAGAACCTAGAGTTTTCCTCCCCCATGTGGTGGAGGGTTGGTGGGCTTAACGCCCCTTACCGCAGTTGAGCGGTTTGTCGTTCATTTTTAGGCCTCTGGATTTGTCCTTTTGGGCTTGATCCTACAGCTTGTACAGGATAGCTGTCTAGCATGCGGAAGGTTTGCAGTTTGAAACCAGTTGCAGCTCTTGACACCTTACAGGTGTATGCGTAAGCTGTTTATAGTGTATCTAGATGCAGCTCTTACTCTTTGACGTGTACTGTCTGTCTGAGTTATAAGAGACCTTTGTTTCCATTGTCTCCGGGTGAGTTGGATCTCCTTTTAGGGATCTGTGTTTCCGGGTGATGGTTGTTCCCTGCGGGGAGTTTGTTTAGCTCAGGGCTTTTTAAAGGTGGGTAGGCTTAGTGCTTTTTCTTCCTTGTGTCCTCTGCTTGTGCGGAGGTGATAGGGAGACTAGTCCTGCTAATAGAATTTTTTTGACCTCAAGGTATTCCTTGGTTGTCCTGAGGCTTTGAGAAGTATCTTCATACGTCTTCTAGCCTTGCTCCTTGGGGCGTTGGACTTTAGCTAGGGGTGGTGCCTTCCTTTAGTTGGGGCTTTCGAGTTCTTCTCGCTATCCATATTCTCTGGATATGCATCCATATCCATTGTATCTGGCTTTTTGGCCAATTGGGGTGTTTAGTACTAGGGTAAGGTTTGCCTGAACTATTAGGTGCCCGGACCTGTTTTTCTCCCTGAAACTTCTGGTTGCTGAAGCTTCGCTTGGCCTTTTTCCTGACCCAGTTTTGGAATTTTGGATCTTAGGGTTGGTTGGGGTGTTCCCCGGTAGTGGGAACTTGGGCTATGTCCTTGCTCCATCTACCTGACCTGTTCGTGGGTGGCCAGGTTTTCTGAGTATTTTTTCTCTTTGCCACAGAGTAGCCCATGTCTTCTAGTGGTTAGCTGTTTGGCTTGCCCCTCAAGGGTTGTTGGTTCATACTCAGCTGCTGGCGCTGGATGTCCAATTTCTGGTGCGCCTTAGGGTTGCATTCCCCTGGTCAGCTTGCTAGTGTTCCCGTGGATTCCCTGCTCTGCAGGCGAATGGGTTGGCTGTGCCACTGCTTGGCGAGCTACTTGTAGGGAGGTCCTTTTCTAGGACATCTGTGTTGGGGATTTATCTTCCCATTAGCCGGTGGCTTCGGGCCTTGAGGACAGTTGTTGCCCTTCCGGCATCATCCTTTTTCTTTAGGAGATATTCTCCCTATGGAGACGGAGTCCTTGCTTGTGGCTTCTCCTGGATGGGAGGTGGAAAGGTGTGATTGGTCGGGTTGTACTTGTACTCTGTGGAGATGGCTGTGCTATCCTTACACTCGTTCCTGTACCTGTTTCGGGATTCTTTTGTTCCCCTGTCTTAGATCCCTGAGACTGGGTTAGTTCAGCTGGGTGTGGGTCTGCAGGTCAGGATGGCCGAGTGGTCTAAGGCGCTGCGTTCGGGTCGCAGTCTCCTCTGGATGTGTGAGCTTTGTTGAGTCTATCCTGTTAGCTTAGTTTGCTAGGGTATAGATCTTCCTTTCAACTTGCTCCATTATTTTCAGAAGAGGGGTTACTCTTCCTTCGGGTTCTGAGGGTATACTCTCCTTCTCGGGGGGCCTCAATTGAGGTTTTGTGTTCCCCTGTAAATCCGGCGACTTAGGTTGCCTGGAGCGTGCCCTCTGTCCGGGGGTTGCTCTTGCCGTCTGTTCTTGATGACTGCTTCTTCTTCCTCGCAAGTACCTGTGTCATCCTGTTATGGACTCTGTGTTCTCAAACTTGGGGTTTTTCACCTGGGTGTATTACACACTTTTTCATGGTCGAATGCTTGGGTATTCTATGGTCAAACACTAGGAGGACTTTGCCTCTTTAGTTGCATTCCATGTTTGCAGGATGTTGGAGAGATGTCTTTTATGTCTCTGTGCCCGGTCTTATCCCGGGTTTCGCTTGTATAGGCGTGGCCTCCTATCCCTGTTTGGGTCCATTTGGGTCTCATCATTGGCTCACC
Organism: Bombina bombina; assembly: GCF_027579735.1. Lineage (NCBI taxonomy): Eukaryota > Metazoa > Chordata > Amphibia > Anura > Bombinatoridae > Bombina > Bombina bombina. The sequence continues at coordinate 366,159,284 of NC_069503.1, read as the reverse complement.
TGTGTTCAGCTAGCTCCCAGTAGGATACCAAGAGACTTAAGCAAATTTGATAGTAGAAGTACGTTAGAAAGTTGTTTAAAGGGACAGTCTAGTATAAATTAAACTTTATGTCTCTGTGCCCGGTCTTATCCCGGGTTTCGCTTGTATAGGCGTGGCCTCCTATCCCTGTTTGGGTCCATTTAGGTCTCTGTGAGCTGGGCCCCCTCTTGGAGGTTTTCTTTTTTTGTATTAAGGGACCTTTTGGTTCCTCAGTTCTCCTTTGCCTCGTCCCCTTGGGGGTTTCGGCTGGTATCCCCTTTATTTGTGAGGGGTAAAAGGTGGGGGACCATCTATTGGGCGACGGTGTCTCTTGGTGGACTGTTGGCTCAGTCGAGTCCGTTTTGGGGTTTCTAGTTTGGCTCTGGGCTAGCTGCGAGTCAGTGTCCTTGGGGCTTTTCCTTTAAAAACAAATAAAAAGTAAAAATTTTCTCGGCTTCGGACGAAGCAGGATTTTTTATTGGGGAGAGGTTCAGGCCTGGTGCCCTCAGTATGGGCCGCCTATTGTACCCTCCCTTCTTGTCATCTTGTACTTTGTACTGGGAGCTGCCATCTTGTACTTTGTACTGGGGGCTGCCATCTTGTACTTTGTCCTGGGGGCTGCCATCTTGTACTTTGTCCTGGGGGCTGCCATCTTGTACTTTGTCCTGGGGGCTGCCATCTTGTACTTTGTACTGGGGGCTGCCATCTAGTACTTTGTACTGGCGGCTGCCATCTTGTACTTTGTACTGGGGGCTGCCATCTTGGAGCACAGGTATTCTCACAGCCTGTGACAGTTTGCATTTACAGATTATATAATCTGCCTCAGGATAACTAGCATGTTACAGTGCAGCAGCTTCACAGTTTTGCAGAGGCTGCATTGCTCTATATTATTTCTAAATACTTTTGCTTTAATATATTTTGTGTTAGAAATGTAAAGCTCACATTCTCTATCATGCACACTAACCCCAAGCAAATCATATAGCTATCAGAAAGCGACAAAATCACTGCGTGTGCTCTGCTTCTGTCACATGGTGTAACAATACCTAAGCTGGTGAGACCTGGTATGAAGCGGCAGAGCTTCAGCATCTGGCACCTTTAGCTGCAAGAACAGGAGGAAATACCATAACATTATTTTGTAATTGTGCTCAGCAGTTTAATGTCTCTTTAAGCATTAAACAAGACTATACTAAAGGAACAGTAAAGTAAAAATGTAACTTGTATAATTCAAATAGAGCTTTCAATTTACTTCCATTATTTCATTTGTTTTGTTCCCTTGGTATCTTTTGTTAAAAGAAATACCTAGATAGGCTCAGGAGCACCAATGCACTACAAGGAGATAGCTACTGATTGATGGCTGCACATATATGCCTCTCATCATTGGCTCACCTGTGTTCAGCTAGCTCCCAGTAGTGAATTGCTGTTTCCTCAACAAAGGATACCAATAGACTTAAGCAAATTTGATAGTAGAAGTACATTAGAAAGTTGTTTAAAGGGACAGTCTAGTATAAATTAAACTTTATGTCTCTGTGCCCGGTCTTATCCCGGGTTTCGCTTGTATAGGCGTGGCCTCCTATCCCTGTTTGGGTCCATTTGGGTCTCTGTGAGCTGGGCCCCCTCTTGGAGGTTTTCTTTTTTTGTATTAAGGGACCTTTTGGTTCCTCAGTTCTCCTTTGCCTCGTCCCCTTGGGGGTTTCGGCTGGTATCCCCTTAATTTGTGAGGGGTAAAAGGTGGGGGACCATCTGTTGGGCGACGGTGTCTCTTGGTGGACTGTTGGCTCAGTCGAGTCCGTTTTGGGGTTTCTAGTTTGGCTCTGGGCTAGCTGCGAGTCAGTGTCCTTGGGGCTTTTCCTTTAAAAACACATAAAAAGTAAAAATGTTCTCGGCTTCGGACGAAGCAGGATTTTTTATTGGGGAGAGGTTCAGGCCTGGTGCCCTCAGTATGGGCCGCCTATTGTACCCTCCCTTCTTGGCATTCAGTGTCCTCTATAGCTTGGGTATTGTTTTCCCAAAAGTAATGAATGCAGCTGTGGACTCTTTCCATTTAAGAAGAAAAACCTAAATTATGCTTACCTGATAATTTCTTTCTGATGGAAAGAGTCCACAGATCCCCACCCGTAATTTTATGTGGGGCATTTACGGGATATTTCTTCTACTGTTCCTTGTTCCTCGGCAGAATGGCTGGGGGATGAGGGGAGTGGGAGGAGTATTTAAACCTTTGGCTGGGTTGTCTTTGCCTCCTCCTGGTTGCCAGGTTCTTATTTCCCAAAAGTAATGAATGCAGCTGTGGACTCTTTCCATCACAAGAAAAGTAAATTATCAGGTAAGCATAATTTATGTTTTTTTCTTTTTCATGATTCAGACTGAACATACACTTTTAAACAACTCTTCAATTTACTTCTATTATCTAATTTGCTTAGTTCTCTTGGTATCATTTGTTGGAAAGTATAGCTAGGTAGGTTTAGGAGCTTGGAGCTAGCTGCTGATTAGTGGCTGCACATATATGCCTCTTCTCATTGGCTTACTGATGTTTTCAACTTGCTCCCTGTAATGCATTGTTGCTCCTTCAAAAAAGGATACCAATAAAATGAAGCAAAATGAATAATAGAAGTAAAATGGAAATATGTTTAAAAATATATGTTCTATCTGAATCATAAAATAAAAATATTCGATTTCATGTTCCCTTAAAAAAAGTTCTCCTATTTAAACTCCTTAAAGTTGCCAAATGGTGAAGCTCAGCCTCTTTGTAATGGGGGCTGCCATCTTGTACTTTGTACTGGGGGCTGCCATCTTGTACTTTGTACTGGAGGCTGCCATCTTGTACTTTGTACTGGGGGCTGCCATCTTGTACTGGGGGCTGCCATCTTGTACTTTGTCCTGGGGGCTGCCATCTTGTACTTTGTCCTGGGGGCTGCCATCTTGTACTTTGTCCTGGGGGCTGCCATCTTGTACTTTGTACTGGGGGCTGCCATCTTGTACTTTGTCCTGGGGGCTGCCATCTTGTACTTTGTCCTGGGGGCTGCCATCTAGTACTTTGTACTGGCGGCTGCCATCTTGTACTTTGTCCTGGGGGCTGCCATCTAGTACTTTGTACTGGGGGCTGCCATCTTGTACTTTGTCCTGGGGGCTGCCATCTTGTACTTTGTACTGGGGGCTGCCATCTTGTACTTTGTCCTGGGGGCTGCCATCTTGTACTTTGTCCTGGGGGCTGCCATCTTGTACTTTGTACTGGGGGCTGCCATCTTGTACTTTGTCCTGGGGGCTGCCATCTTGTACTGGGGGCTGCCATCTTGTACTTTGTCCTGGGGGCTGCCATCTTGTACTTTGTCCTGGGGGCTGCCATCTTGTACTTTGTCCTGGGGGCTGCCATCTAGTACTTTGTACTGGCGGCTGCCATCTTGTACTTTGTCCTGGGGGCTGCCATCTAGTACTTTGTACTGGTGGCTGCCATCTTGGAGCACAGGTATTCTCACAGCCTGTGACAGTTTGCATTTACAGATTATATAATCTGCCTCAGGATAACTAGCATGTTACAGTGCAGCAGCTTCACAGTTTTGCAGAGGCTGCATTGCTCTATATTATTTCTAAATACTTTTGCTTTAATATATTTTGTGTTACAAATGTAAAGCTCACATTCTCTATCATGCACACTAACCCCAAGCAAATCATATAGCTATCAGAAAGCGACAAAATCACTGCGTGTGCTCTGCTTCTGTCACATGGTGTAACAATACCTAAGCTGGTGAGACCTGGTATGAAGCGGCAGAGCTTCAGCATCTGGCACCTTTAGCTGCAAGAACAGGAGGAAATACCATAACATTATTTTGTAATTGTGCTCAGCAGTTTAATGTCCCTTTAAGCATTAAACAAGACTATACTAAAGGAACAGTAAAGTAAAAATGTAACTTGTATAATTCAAATAGAGCTTTCAATTTACTTCCATTATTTCATTTGTTTTGTTCCCTTGGTATCTTTTGTTAAAAGAAATACATAGATAGGCTCAGGAGCACCAATGCACTACAAGGAGATAGCTACTGATTGATGGCTGCACATATATGCCTCTCATCATTGGCTCACCTGTGTTCAGCTAGCTCCCAGTAGTGAATTGCTGTTTCCTCAACAAAGGATACCAAGAGACTTAAGCAAATTTGATAGTAGAAGTACGTTAGAAAGTTGTTTAAAGGGACAGTCTAGTATAAATTAAACTTTCATTATTCAGATAGGACTTTTAATTTTAATCAACTTTCCAATTTACTTTTATAATCAAATTTGCTTTTTTCTCTTGGTATTCTTAGTTTAAACTAAACATAGGCAGGCTCATATGCTAATGTCTAAGCCTTTGAGGGCTGCCTCTTATCACAGGCTTTTTAAATCTCTTTTCAACACAAAGAGACAGAAAGTACACGTGGGCCATATAGATAACACTGTGTTCAGGCACAGAGGGTTATTTAAGATCTAGCACAAAACAATGCTAAATTTAAGACAATAGATAATAAACAGTCACAGTCATGTGATCAGGGGGCTGGAGGAAGGTTCCTAGATACAAGGTAATCACAGAGGAAAAAAGTATATTAATATAACTGTGTTGGTTATGCAAAACTGGGGAATGGGTAATAAAGGGATTATCTATCTTTTAAAACAATAACAATTCTATGGTAGACTGTCCCTTTAATTCTATGCTCTATCTGAATAATAAAAGGGGGAAAAAAGATTGGTTAATGTGCACTGCAGACAAAATGTTGATGCTTTGTCCAAAACCTTTATTTATGGTAAAAACAAACAATAGTTTAACTTGCGGTACAATTTTATAGTTGTGACTGTCATCTCAGAAAGTGACACCCTACATATAGTGCCAGAGCCTCTGGGCATGAGCAATAAGAGTTTAAACACTAAACAATGTTGTTTCTGGCACAATTAGACTAATTATACAGCGCTTTCATATAAATCTGTGCGTGCTGCTCCCAGAAGACATCCTGATGATATAATGGTAACATTTACATATTACAAGAAGTATTATAACTTATCCCTTTAAATGAAAAAAAATCTCAAACATTGTCTTTGCTTAAAATTTAAAGGGATATTCAACACCTCTTGTTATTGTGTAATAATTGTGCTTGTTCCACACCACATGCTGCAAATTGCCAAGTCAGCTGCTGATCTGCGTCAGAATTTGCTCTTGGCCCCCCTTATTGTGTGGAATAAGCAGAATTATTACATAAAATCCAGAGAGTTAAATGTCCCTTTAGTCAGAGACTGGTCCTTGATAAATCTGTACTCTTTCACTAAATGTACGTGCGTGATTGTTGTATACTATAACTAAAAGCCAATCGCATATAACTAAAAGCCAATCACATATATTAGTTCATAAACATGAGACACTTTGATTGGTCAGATTCTGTGAATGTTGTTACATGTTTGTGGTAGGTTGTATAACTATTGTGTAGCAGCATAAGTCAGTTCTTATTTCATGTCTTTTGTTAGTAATAGATGTGGCTCTGTGCTTTATTAGTAAAGGGGTATTTACTAATGTGGTGGTCTCAGCTACATCTTCTTAAAAACAACTCAGTATTTGTAAATATTTTACTTTGAACAAAGATGTATTACATCTAAACACAATGTCATATTTTGCTGTATAACACAATTGTACAAGTAGAAAGTTACCAGTCACCAGCACGTACCCTGGCACATTCAGGTGGTTTAGTTTATTATTGTGGATATGTAATACAGAACGACAGGCCAGAGATGATTGTGATAAACATCTGTATTTTCTCTTCTCACCCACAGAATGTAAACGGTATTAAGTACCATGCCAAGAATGGCCACAGAACTCAAATCCGTGTCCGTAAACCTTTCAAATGTCGCTGCGGGAAGAGTTACAAGACATCTCAGGGTCTTCGTCACCACACAATCAATTTCCACCCTCCTGTCTCTGCCGAGATCATCAGGAAGATGCAGCAATAAAAGCTAAATACATCTGTGCCAAGAAACCCTCACCAGCAGATGCTGATTTTCAAAACAGCCACCCTTATTTTATTTGTTATTTTGTCCTTTCTGTTATATTTCATGGGAAGCACTGAAACTCCTATGAAACGTGACATTCAGTGCATGCTTTAAACAAACGATTCCAATCATTGTGGAATGGCTTAGGTTCCTAAAGAAAATCCTTTTTATAAAATTGCACATTAACCGCCATGCCCATTTTCATCACTTTCTTAAGGTGCTACAGTTATAAACCTATTAATAGAAAGACAAGATTTATGAGGAAAAACAAATGTTTCTCTGTAGCCCAAGGGGGGAGGGGAGATTTAGTTGGATGCATAAGATATTATTTGGCAAGTGTTACTTGTGAATGGAAGACATCTTAGCACTGAAATTATATTAAGAGCTACTTTGCTAACAAGGTAGCCTAAAGAGCATTACAGGCCAGGAGCAAAGAGGGTGAACACATAAGTCATTTACATTTTGTAACATGTTAACCCTTTAATCTTTTAGAGGGGCACTACTGCTTTGTTCTAATACACTGTAATGATGCATTTTCAGTTAAAAATCAGTAGTATATTGATTACATTTTATTAGATGGTTCTTTCAGTGAAAATGAGATGTTTGCTGCACTTCCAAAGCCCATGGATGTCACATGACCTCCAAACTATGTAAAGAGGCAGAATTCATGGTTCTTTTCTTGGCAGGGATAAGCAAGACGAGCATGGTCGTGCAATTATAGACATCTTAATTTCTCCTTATAGGAGCCCTCTAGTAAGTACAAAATAATGAAAGAAATCAGTTTTAAAAAACACGTACCGTTATAACTTTATATAGAAACTGATGGAAATTCCCCTTTATAGGATTTTAGTGGAGTTTACTGTGCATTTAATACCAAATTATCACCATTTTTTTTAGATTCCTTGACCTGCCTTACTTAAAAACTCAGTATTTTAGGTATCAGTTGCATAGGTTATCTGTGCTATAAATAAGAATGTTTAACGTATAATAAAATATTTTCATACTTAAATAACATACATATAAAGGTTGCGCTTGCTGTGTTTTCATATTATCTTGCATAGTATTTTTTCTTCAGTTGTTTTGTGTTTTCCTCTTTATCAGCCAAAGTGCTAAAAATCTAATTTTTTGCGATTAGCAAAAAAGAAAAAAAATGAAAGACAAAAAAAAATATTATTTTCAGTGTTATGAAAGGTCACTGTTTTACAGTTACCATAGTCGGGTAATGATTCGGTTTGCACCCAACTTTCTTTCTTGGACCAAGTTCTCAGATAAAAAAGTTTCTCCCTTTTTCCTCTTTCATAAATGCAGTGAAATGCGTTATTACTTTCTGTAGCATTGCAGGTTTCACCAAAAGCTGGAAACAGAACTGTTCATACCATATCCCCATGAGTGAAATGACCCATTATATATATATATATATATATATATATTTATACATATAGGGTGCTACACTCCTGGGCATCCAAGGGTTACATAAAACATTGGCCTTAGTTCATTTTATATGAACAAGATATGTACATTTTAGCATTGACTTGTGGCGTAAAAAGCATACTAGTTTGTTTTATTACTATATGCTGAGTGCCCAAAGTATTAAAATCCCTCACTTCCTGAGGTGAACATAAAAGAAAATGCCATAAAATACCAAAAATATTTTTATGTTTGCAGTTTTAATGACAAAAACATATTTTTAATGGTTATATAGCACTTTGATTTGCATTTTGCCTGCTCCAATAAAACCATCCTGAAGTGATGTGTCTGCAAGGTACTTATGCTTTTATTTGTACATATTTATATATATATATATATATAGTCAGTAATGTTACCAATAACTGGATAGTTCTGCTACTGTTGGTAGAAACCTGCAAAACTGCTTAAAGTGTAAATTTCATTTTTGAGATTGGTTTTCTTTTATTGTGAAACACAACTCTTCATCCTTTGATGGAGTTTAAAAAGCACTTTGTAGTTCTCTATTGCCAACCAAGGTAATGCTGTCTGCAATGCCAATAATTGCAGCTACTGTACTGAGCGTGCATATAGGCTGCTCCCAAGTTCTAAGCACATGGATAGGAGGCACGACCGTTGGAAGGGAATTTAAAGTGACTCTCCTTTGATGTTCTTTGTACACAATTTATTATTTTGTATGTATTTTTTACTGCCTTGTAATGTTTATTTCATTCCAAATAAAGTTATGTTAAGTCTTACAGGTCACTTTGCTGAGCTGACATTCCAGATGACTTGGAATTAAAGGGCTATCAAACCCAAATTGTTTCTTTTATAATTCAGATAGAGCGTGAAAAATTGATAATAGGAGTAAATTAGAAAGTTGCTTAAAAGTGCATGCTCTGTCTGAATCATGAAAGAAAAAAATTGGGTTTCATGCCCCTTTAAGTACTATGTGCCGGGTGGTCAAAGCATAGTCCAACTGCCTTGCAGTCACATGTCTGGATCATACATTACCGGAATAGCCTAGAAGTTTGGAGTTGTTTTTAATGTTTTAGGGAAGCCCTTTAATATTTATTATTCAGCAAACTAGCGAGGCCTCTTGAAACAAAGCACTCAACTAACTGTCAGTTATTATGGCACACAGTGCAGTAATGTGATTCTGGTTTTGCTTAAAAAAATGCATCATGTACACAGCCTTCATTTTCCATTTGTGAAAAAAAAAAAAGTTATTAAAGGGATATGAAACCCAAAAATTTTCATAAGGAGTTCATATCCCTTTAAAATGACAAAACTACCATGGTAAAGTCTCTTTCTGGATCTATCAGTATCTATTCTGCAGGCAGAGTGGATGTGATTCCGATTAATGTGTAACTAGAACAGTTTGCTACACTAAAGAGCTTTTCATGTTCAGTACTTTGTTGCTGTATCAATTTGCCAAAAACAAACCTCAGTACAACTCAATACAAAATGTTAAATGAAGAAACAAGATGAAAACGATAAGCAAGAAATTATTATTAGAATATAATAAGAAAACATGGTGAATATCACTAGCTTTCCTAAACCTAACAATACCAGAACAATGTGTAGCAGCTTTATTTAAATTATAGCATGAAAACAGCTGGTATTAAATGGCCATTAAAGTGATCATGTTACTACCCATAGGAAGGGAGTAGTACAGGGAAGCATATACAATAATATGTATGTTACATTTAGCCACATTTTAGGTTACATTGCAGGTTCTAGACTGCCCCCAGCAATGATATTTCCCCTTAAAAATAGACGGAGGTTGCTAGAGCCAATCAGAACCTGTATGGTGGCTCATCCCAGGGTTCTTATTGCCTCAGGGGAGAATATGGACAGTTTTTCTCTTCCCAGAGGAAATAAGCTCTTGCGGATGCTGCCATTGACAATAGTGGCTCAAATACTTGGGCCTCTAATTGTCTGTAGCATTTACGGCCTATTTTTTTTAATAATAGGATAATAAAACAAAATAAGCTTTATTTAAAATGTGCATGAAAAAACACAGTTTTAAACGCGCCCCTGTAATGTAGTACTCCTACGTGGTACATACAAATTTAGTGTATCACTTTAATGCCCCTTTAAGGTTATTAGTCTGTTTAAGATTCAGTGTCTCATCTATAACCAACATAAATCCAAAGGGAAAAAAAAGTGTACTGCTTAAATGTTACAACTGTGAATAAAGTGATTAAGAGTTTACATTTGCTTCTAATTGCTGAATAGACTCCCCTTCTGTGCAGGGTGATCCAGACATGTGAAGAACAAGCCCTATTTGGCTATGTGCTATCTGCTGCAGTGTTGGCAGCACTACAAAAACGTATCTTTTTAGCCAAGTTCTTTTTATTCCAGGCAGGATGTTAGCTCAACAGCTAAACAGTTGTAAAATAATGTCATTGTTGCATGTAAATTCTTTTCAGCTATAAAACTGAAATTCAAGTTTCTATTTACCTACCCATTGTGACAGTATTATTAACCAGGTAAGGATGGGACTATTTTGTTATACTGTGTATAGTGAATGTATTGTACTGTGTCTGTGAAAAGTGTGCTTAAATTATATTTTCATATGTTTTGTTGGGGACAAAGTACATTAAGTTTGAAGGTGACAGAGGTTTTATGATTTTTTTGAACTGAAGGCAACTTAATGAATCAAAACTCCTGTCAAAGCTGCTTATAAATGTAAATCAAAGTTAAAATAAACTGCCTCTGACTGAGAACCAGTACAAACGCCTCATTATTATTTCTTGTTTGCGGTTTTAAAGGTGATAGGTTCTTCCAACACACATGCTCATAAAATAATGATAGTGTAAAAATAAAGAGCATTTGGTGCTTGCTTGAAGTTAATTGTTTTTCCTTTTGCGTGACAATGAATGCAATGTAGTGACATCAACATTAGCCACACCCACATAGTGGATTACATGACTTCAGTTGTCAGCTTGTTTACCAATGATACAAACCCATAGGGCTAGATTACAAGTGGAGCGTTAAATAAGGGATTTTGCTAGATCGCTAACTGCGCCAGCAGTAAACTGTTTGCGCAAGTCGGGTTGCGCTGGTATTACGAGCTTAAAGTAAAAAGTTATCTCTAGAGCGCTAACCTGACTTGCACAAAAAGCCGAACTTTAATTACCGCGCGATAACCTACTGCTCCATAGAAGTCAATGGAGCCAAAAAAGTGAGAGAAAAAAAACCTAAACACCCTACTCGCACGCTAACCTGAAATGCCATAAGACCCCTACTCTAATAACCCCTAAACCACCACATAGCCCACCACAAAGTCTGCGCTACACTATTAACCCCTAATCCACCAGCCCCCCAACGCAAAGTAACCCACTAACATCTAAACCACCTAACCTAACCCAAAATAGACTACCCTAACTTTAAAAAATGAAAACATAACTACCTTTAAAAAACATCAACCTACTTTCCCTCCTGTCCCTTTCACTCTGCTCATGACCTCCTACTCTCCTCCTCTATTGTTACCTCCTCATACTCCCATTTACAGGACTTCTCCAGACTGGCTCCCATCTTGTGGAACTCTCTGCCTCGCTCAACAAGACTCTCCCCTAGTTTTGAAAGCTTCAAGTGCTCCCTAAAGACTCTACTGTTCAGGGATGCATACAACCTATGCTAACCTTTCTTTATACCAGTTCCTCTCCTCCATTGCTATCCCCTTTACCCCCTTAGCATGTAAGCCTAAGAGTCCAGCTGTTTGTAGATCACCTTCTTAAGAGTTGACTACAACATTGCGACTCTTGGCAGGGCCCTCTACCTTTTTGATCCCTATAAATGTTACCTTGTATTCCGCCATCTCTTGGCACTCTACAAATAACTGATAATAATAATACCTGTACCCCTTTTATATAGGGGTACCCTTGCATTTCTATTGGCTGGTTTGCATGTTCAAATTCAAATCAGCAAATAGAATAAAATAGAAGCTTTTTCTATTTGCCGATTTAAATTTGAACATGCAAATCAGCCAATGGGAATGCAAGGGTACCCCTATATAAAAAAGGGGTACCTCACATTCAAAATTCAGTTTGCGGCTGGTGACCGCATGAAGTTTGAGCAGTAAATCATTTTAACGATGGGGAGCGTAAATAACCGAGTTTGTGCAAACTATTTTGCAGTAATTTTAACAGCACACCAATTGTAATATGGATTTGAGAGTAAAGAACACAGTTTACGCTCCTTGTGCTAGCGATAGCGATCCACTTGTAATCTAGCCCATAATGTCAACATTTTTTAAAATGCTGCTAAGCAAGAGAATTTAACTATATTATTACTTACAAATAAACCTTTTTAGTTTGAGTGACATTAAGGCAGCCATCAGGGTCTATTACAAGATCTGTGGGAAGGATTTTCCTTAGCATTTTGTGTTTTTTTTTAATTTGTTGCCATTCCAATCCATTGGAAAACCAAGTCACTGAGCTAGCTTTATAGGCTTTGGTTGCTAAGGTGAGATCATTTTTGAAACTCATTTCCCTTTTTTTTTCCGTGTATACCATTCCTGACATTAACATCTGCATGTTTAGATGCCTTAAAGGGACATGAAACCCATTTTTTTTTCTCTTTCATGATTTAGGTAGAACATACAATTTTAAACAACTTTCCAATTTACTTTTATTATCAAATTTGCTTCATTCTCTTTGTATCGTTTGTTGAAGGAGCAGCAATGCACTACTGGTTTCTAACTGAACAAATGGGTGAGCCAATGACAATCAGTTTATATATGCAGCCACCAATCAGCAGCTAGAACCTAGGTTCTTTGCTGCTCCTGAGCTTTGCTAGATAAACCTTTCAGCAAAACATAAAAAGAAAAGGAAGCAAATTAAATAATAGAAGTAAATTGGAAAGTTGCTTAAAATTGCATTGTCTATCTAAATCACGAAAGAAAGTTTTTGGGATTCATGTCCCTTTAAGTTACCAATACATGAAATCTCACAGATGAAACGAGAACTTATGAGTTTAAAACAAACACAAATTCAACAGAAACAGGCAGAAAATATAAACATTTGTAGTATATTTATGTCTGCTTTATTATAGAACAGCAGTTTCACTGGACAGAAAGAGGGGCTGACGTGGGCATTCCAGTGAAGTGGTTGCGTCTTTTCAGCTAAACCTTGACCAAGCATGCAGAACTTATGACTCTGTTGCCTCAGTGAAGTCTCTCGACTCGGGGGTCGTATCTCACAATCTCACAAACAAACTGACGGTTATCTTGTGTTCATTTTTATTTTATTCTTTCAAAGTTTTCTTTTGTGCATATGTTAGAGTGCACAGTTTTATTGAGTGTGTTTGTTTTGTGATGCTGGTATCCTCTATAGTGAAACTCGTTCTATGTCACAAGATAAATGATGCTTACTTGATTATAATAGAGCTCAGCTCACAGCTGTGATGAGTAGCGATTACAAATATCTTTGAATTCCACAATTTTCATGTTTCTGCAATTTTAATGTGTTTCAGAAATAGGTTTTTGTTAAATCAAAGCCATTAGGTAAAAATTAAAATTTGCAGACTCCTAAACCTACCAACTTGCTTTTTTTATTTATAAAAAAACACACAAAAAAGAATACTAAGAGTAAATAAAACACAAATTACAGTTGTGCTTATAAGTTTACAAACCCTGGCAGAATTTATGATTTATTGGCCAATTTTCAGAGAATATGAATGATAACACAAAAACTTTTCTTTCACTCATGGTTAGTGTTTGGCTGAAGCCATTTATTATCAATCATCTGTGTTTACTCTTTTTAAATTATAATGACAACAGAAACTACCCAAATTACCCTTATCAAAAGTTTACATACCCCAGTTCTTAAAGGGACAGTCAAGTCCAAAAAAAACTTTCATGATTTAGATAGGGCATGTAATTTTAAACAACTTTCCAATTTACTTTTATCACCAATTTTGCTTTGTTCTCTTGGTATTCATAGTTGAAAGTTAAACCTAGGAGGTTCATATGCTAATTTCTTAGACCTTGAAGGCCACCTCTAATCTAAATGCATTTTGATAGTTTTTCACCACTAGAGGGCATTAGTTCATGTATTTCATATAGATAACATTGAGCTCATGCACGTGAATTTACCATGGAGACAGCTCTGATTGGCTAAACTGCAAGTCTGTAAAAAAAAACTGAAATATGGGGGCAGTCTGCAGAGGCTTAGATACAAGGTAATTACAGAGTTAATACATGCATAATTATAACTGTGTTGGTTTTGCAAAACTGGTAGTTGGTAATTAAGGGATTATCTATCATTTTAAACAACAAAAATTCTGGTGTTGACTGTCCCTTTAATACCCTGTATTGCCCACCTTTAACATCAATGACAGTTTGAAGTCTTTTGTGGTATTTGTGGATGAGGCTCTTTATCTTCTCCTATGGTAAAGCTGCCCATTCTTTTGATCATTCTCATTCTCTGAGAAATGACCAAGAAATCATAAATTCTGCCAGGGTATGTAAACTTATGAGCACAACTGTACGTTTGATAATACAAATACATAGGAAAGTTTTTTTTTCTAGTCTGATGTATAGCCAAGCAAAGAGAGTTGGAAAAGAATTAAGAGCAAAAAAAAGGGGCAGGTAAAAAAAAAAGCCATCACCAAAAAAATAACAGGGTGGGGTCTCGTGGACTCTCACCACCATGAGAGAAATTAATTAAGTAATGAGAAATAAGGAGTGGGATATAAAGGACATATTTTTTCCACTACCAAAATAGGACCCAAAGAAAAACGCTTTGGAAATTTGATCTTCCAATCATGTTGTTGAAGAAACAACAGTCTACTTCTGATCACAGACAAAAGGGTACCCAGAGCCTTTGAGAATATTCTGGGAGCTGTTGCCAGACCAAATGGTAGAGCAACAAACTAAAAGTGCTTATCTAGAAAGGCAAACCTTAAAAAATGTTACTGTTCCCTGTGAATAGGAACATAAATGTAAGCATCCTTTAAATTTATTGTGGACAAACTGACCTTTCTGAACAAAAGGCAGATAGTCTGAATAGTCTCCATTTTGAAAGTAGGAACTGAAATTTGTACAGAGCTTTTAGATGCAGAACTGGTCTAAAAGTTCCTACCTTCTTTGGAACAATGAATAGATTTGAATAAAACCCTATTACCTGTTTAAAAAAAAAAACAGGGATGGGGAACCTTGGCCCTGCAAATGTTTCAGAATTACATAAAAATCACTCATATAATGTAATGCAAAACCAATAATAAAATCCAGGAAAGTCAGGGACTTGTAGAGCACACGGAAAGAAATGGCATAACACTGACTCACCAACCAGAAGGTATGTAGCGACGGGGACCGTGGTATATAACCGCTCCTATCCCTTTACACCTGTAGTCAGCATAGTAAGGATTCACCCAACGGACAGGACAACTGGCTGGAGACAAGTGGGGACCGCAACAGGGACTCTTCACCTCCAGACGTTTACCGCTCACTGGGGCTGTAGTCAGAATGTGCTCCCCACTCCCTGGTTACGTCACAGGCTCAGTATTCCAGCAAAGACCAATACTCTGCAGGTAAAGCTCCGCTTCAAGTGCTCCACACAACCTGCTTAGGAGGTCACAGCAATTCAAGGAAAGGAGGCTTGTACCCTAGAAAAGGAACTAGGGAGCTCCCTACTCCCCAAAGTAACAAAAAGCAAAAATGGTTCCAAGCTGGATAGCCATAAATATTAAACATAAATATAAAACAAAGCCTCTATTGAAAAAATAGTTAAAAGCATCACTCCAAAAATAGCAGTGCAAAACGAACTTACGCGTTTCAGCAACAGATTGCCGTAATTATAGACCATACATTAGAACAGGTGTAGTGCACATTTTAAAAGGTTAATACAAATGCTATTGGTTCAAATACAAACACACACCCTTCCTGATATTAATGGGTAGAACAACTTTAACCCTTTCTATCTCACATTACTTGCAATAAATACATTTAATAGAATGGATGAAAACATAATTTTTACACATTTAGTCAGTCAACAATTAATACACATGACCACTATTTCACAAATTCAATGGCACAGATGATGTACTTAAACATTTATTTCAAGTGAACTGAACTTTAAATTAATAAGTAATTAATGATTAGTAAGTTCATAAAAAGATACAGCACTAACAGTATATAAATATAAGCTATTCACAAAAAAACATAATTTATGCTTACCAGATAGATTCCTTTCCTTCCAGATAGGGAGAGTCCATGGCTTCATTCCTTACTGTTAGGAAATACAACACCTGGCCACCAAGAGGAGGCAAAGACACCCCAGCCAAAGGCTTAAATATCCCTCCCACTTCCTCATTACCCCAGTCATTCTGCCGAGGGAACAAGGAAAAGTAGGAGAAAGATTAGGTTATAAATGGTGCCAGAAGAATAAAATAAATAGGGGACCACCCATAGAAAAGAAAAATGTACGGGGGCTGTGGACTCTCCCTATCCAGAAGGAAAGGAATTTATCTGGTAAGCATAAATTATGTTTTCCTTCCAAAGATAGGGAGCTTCATTCCTTACTGTTGGGAAAACTATACCCAAGCTCCAGAGGACATTGAATTAATAACAGGAGGGAACAAAAAGGAAGAGGTGGACCCTTTTCTGAGGGCACCACACCCTGCAAAACTTTTCTCCCGAAAACTACTTCAGCCGAAGCAAAAACATCAAACTTGTAACATTTTTAAGAAGTATGTAAGGAGGACCAGGAGGCCTTACAAATCTGATTCATAGAGGCCTCGTTCTTAAAAGCCCAAGAGGAAGCCACTGCTCTAGTAGAATGAGCCGTTATCCTCTCAGGAGGAGGACAATGTCCCACTGTCTCGTAAGCTAAGCAGATGACACTCCTTAACCAAAGAGATTGGGAAGTCGAAGTAGCCTTCTGCCCCTTACGCTTCCCCGAATAGACAACAAACAAAGAGGAAGATTATCTAAACTCCTTAGTAGCCTGAAGATAGAACTTCAAGGTGCAAACCACCTCCAAATTGTGAATTAAGCGTTCCTTCGATGAAGAATTAGGACACAAGATGAAACCACAATCTCCTGATTGATGTTGCGATCTGACACAACCTTAGGAAGAAAACCTAATTTAGTACGTAAAACTGTCTTATTTGCATGAAAAAGCAGATAAGGGGGCTCACATTGCAAAGCAGAGGTCTCAGAAACTCTGCGCGCAGAGGCAATAGCCAATAAAAAGAGAACCTTCCAAGATAATTTAATGTCAACGGAATGCAGAGGCTCAAACGAAACCTGTTGCAAAACCCGAAGAGCAAGATTTAGGCTCCAAGAAGGAGCCCCAGATCTAAACACAGGTCTGATCCTAATCAGAGCCTTAACAAAGGACTGCACGTCTGGAAGCTCAGCCAGTCTCTTGTGCCCTAAACCCGACAGGGCCGAAATCTGTCCCCTCAAGGAACTAGCCGAAAAGGCCCTTCTTCAGCCCATCCTGGAGAAAAGATAAGATCTTGGTAACTTTAACTCTGTGCCATAAAAAAACACGCTTTTCACACCAGAATAAGTAGGTCCTCCACACCTTGTGGTAGATACGCCGAGTAACTGGTTTACGAGCTTGAATAAGAGTATTGATGACACTCTCAGAGAAACCTCTCTTGGCTAAGACTAAGCCTTCAATCTCCACACAGTCAGCCTCAGAGATTCTTGATTTTGATGAACAAATGGACCTTGTATCAGCAGGTCTCTGCGACAAGGTAACTTCCACGGAGGAGATGGTCATCCCCACTAGATCCGCGAACCACGTCCTTCACGGCCACGATGGATTACTGATACCCACTCCTGTTTGATGCGGGCTACCACTCGAGGAAGAAGCGGTAATGGAGGAAAAAGATATATGAGTTTGAACCTCCAGGGCACTGCTAGGGCATCTATTAGATCCACTTGGGGATCCTTCAACCTCGACCCGTACCTGGGTAGCTTGGAATTGAGACGGGACACCATGAGATCTATCTCCGGCATCCCCCACTTGCTGCATATCTTTGCAAACACCTCGGGATGGAGAGACCATTCCCCTGAATGGAAGGATTACCTGCTGAGAAAATCCGCCTCCCAGTTGTCCACACCTGGAATGTGGAACGCTGACAGCGAACAGCTGTGGGCCTCCGCCCATTCCAGAATCTGAGATACTTCCTTCATCGCCAAAGAACTTCTCGTTCCTCCCTGATGGTTGATGTAAGCCCCGAGGTTATATTGTCTGATTGGAATCGGATAAACTGGGACGAACCCAGAAGCAGCCAAGTCTTCAAGTCCTTGAAGATTTCCTGTAGTTCTAAAATATTGATTGGGAGGGAGAACTACTCCTGAGTTCACAACCCCTGTGCCTTCCTGGCACCCCAAACAGCTCCCCATCCAGATAGGCTTGTGTCCGTAGTCACAATCTCCCAGGATGGTCTTAAGAAGCATATCCCTCAGGACAGATGATCTGGACAGAGCATCCAAGAGAGCAATTCTCTTGACTGGCTAATAGAATATGTTGAGACAGATCTGAATGATCACTGTTCTACTGCCTCAGCATGCACAGTTGTAAAGGTCTGAGATGGAACCTGGCAAAAGGAATGATGTCCATGCAGGACACCATGAGAACAATCACCTCCATACACTGAGCCACAGAGGGACTCAAGGAGGTCCGGAGGGCAAGACATGCGGAAGTTAGCTTGCAACGTCTCTGGTCTGTTCGAAATATCCTCTTGGATATGGAGTCTATTACAGTACCCATGAATTTCACCCTGGTACTTGGGATAAGAGAACTCTTTTCCAAGTTTATCTTCCATCTATTTGATTGAAGAAGAATGAGAAGGGACTCCGAGAATTCTTCCAGAAGACGAAAGGATGGTGCTTGCACCAGAATATCGTCCAATTATGGGGCTACTTCAATACCATGAGTTCTTACAACGGCTAGAAGAGCCCCCAGAACCTTTGTAAAGATTATTGGAGCAGTAGTTAGGCCAAACGGAAGGGCAATGAACTGGAAGTGCTGGACCAGGAATGCAAACCCCAGGAACTGAAAGTGTTCCCTATGGATTGGAACATGAAGGTAAGTGTCCTTCAGATCTATAATGGTCATAAACTGGCCTTGTTGAATGGACCTTATTGTTTCTATCTTGAAGGAAGGGACACTGAGAAATTTGTTTAAGCACTTTAGGTCCAGAATTGGGTGGAAAGTTCCCTCCTTTTTTGGAACCACAAAAAGGTTTGAATAAAACCCCAAACCTTTTTCTTCGATAGGCACCGGGACAACAACTCCTAAGGAGGATAGATCCCGAACGCACCCTAGAAAGGCATCCCTCTTTTCTAGTCTAGTAGACAGATTCAAGAGAAGGAATCTGCCCCTTAGTGGATGAGATTTGAAACCTATCTTGTATCCCTGAGATACCACCTCCAGGACCCATGGATCCTGTACGTCCTTGAACCAGGCATCTGAAAAAAGAGACAGTCTGCCCCCTACACGATCCGATCCCGGATCGGGGGCCGCCCCTTTATGCCGATTTGTTTTCGGCGGGCTTCTTGTTCTGCTTGGATTTATTACAGGACTGAGCTGGCTTCCAAGTACTCTTGGGTTGCTCAGGCTTGGAGGTAGATTGTTGTCGTTGGGATTTGTCAGAACGAAAAGGAAGAAAAATTAGAAGATTATCGTCCCTTAAACTTGTTCTTCTTATCTTGCAGTAGGAAGGCACCCTTGCCTCCAGTAACAGTAGAAATAATGAAGTCCAGGCCTGGACCAAATAAAATCTTTCCCTTGAAGGGAAGAGAAAAGAGTCTGGACTTAGAAGTCATATCCGCAGACCAAGACTTCAAACAGAGTGCCCAGCGGGCTAGGACCGCAAAACCGGAGGCCTTTGCATTTAGGTGAATAATTTGCATGTTCGCATCACAGATAAAATAATTAACAATTCTCAGAGCTTTAATTCTGTCTTGAATATCCTCAAGGCGAGACTCCACCTCAATTAGTTCCGACAAAGAGTCGCACCAGTAGGTAGCCGCTCCGGCAACGCCAGTTGAAACAAAAATCATGTATGTTGAAACATCTTTCTCAGAAAGGTTTCCATTTTCTTACCCAACGGCTCTCTGAACACAGAACTATCCTCAAGAGGTATAGTAATACGTTTAGCAAGCGTAGAGATAGCACCATCCACCTTAGGAATGGAGCCCCACAAATTCAGTTGAGAGTCCGGGACCGGGAACAACTTTTTAAAAGTAGACAAGGGGGAAAAGGAAGAACCAATTCTTTCCCATTCGTTCTTAATAATGTTTGCCATCTTAACCGGCACAGGAAAAGTCAAAAGGAACTTTCCTGTCTTTGTAAACTATGTCTAATTTGGGTATTATTCTTTATTTATAAAGCGCCGACAGATTCCGCAGCGCTGCCCATGGGTACAAGGATAACAGTACAGTGGAGAAACAATACGATAAGACACAAAATTTTATAGACAAATACAGGGGAATTGAGGGCCCTATTCCCGTGGGAACTTACAATCTAGACGGGTAGGAGGATTGGAAACAGGAGGTGGGGACTGCAGAGGTGAGAATGATATTAGTGAGGAGATAGAGGGCAACTGTTAGGTGATAAGCTTCCCTAAACAGAAAGGTCTTTAGGGAACGTTTAAAGGAGGAGAGGTTAGGGGCAAGTCTGACATCTCGAGGAAGTGCGTTCCAGAGGGTTGGTGCCACATGAGAGAAGTCCTGTGGTCTAGAATGAGAGGAGGTGATGGTAGAGGACGCAAGAAGCAGGTCGTTATTGGATCTTAGGGGACGGGCAGGAGTATATTTGTTGATGAGTGAGGACAGGTAGGGTGGGGCAGCATTGGTGAGGGCTTTTTAGGTCAGGGTGAGAATTTTGAATTTAACTCTGTTGTGAATGGGGAGCCAGTGAAGGGACTCACAGAGAGGCGCAGCAGAAACAGAGCATCGAGAGAGGTGGATTAGCCTGGCAGATGCATTTAGGACGGATTGGAGGGGAGAGTGGCGGGAGAGAGGGAGGCCAGTTAGTAAGTTGTTACAGTAGTCAAGTCGGGAAATTACCAGGGAGTGGATGAGCTGTTTGGTAGTTTCAGCACTCAGAAATGGACGAATTTTGTAGATATTGCGTAGGTGGTTGCGGCAGGATGAAGAGAGCAGTTGGATGTGGGGAATGAAGGACAGATTTCAGTCAAGCGTGACTCCGAGGCAGCGGACTTGGGGTGATGGGGAGATAGTGGTGCCACCAACAGTGATAGAAAAATTAGAGACTGGAGTGGAGCTAGAGGGGGGAATTAGAAGTAGTTCGGTCTTGGACATATTTATTTTTAGGTGGTGAGAGGCCATCCAGGAGGAAATGCCAGATAAGCAGTCGCTGATGTGAGAGTTGACAGAAGGAGAGAGTGCAGGGGTGGAAAGGTAGATCTGGGTATCATCAGCATAGAGGTGATAGTTGAAGCCATAGCTGTTGATAAGTTTACCCAGTGAAGAAGTGTAAATAGAGAAGAGTAGAGGACCCAGGACAGAGCCTTGAGGTACTCCAACAGACAGGGACAATAGAGAGGAGGAGTCACCAGCAAAAGAGACTGAGAAGGATCTGTTAAGAGAGATAACAGTGAATCCAGGAGAGGGCAGTGTCACGGAGACCAAGAGAACTGAGAGACCGTAGGAGAAGGGGATGGTCAACAGTGTCAAAGGCAGCAGATAGGTCAAGTAAGATGAGTATAGAGTAGTAGCCTTTGTTTTTAGCAGAAAGGAGATCGTTAGTAACCTTGGTGAGGGCAGTCTCAGTTGAGTGTTGGGGACGGAAGCCAGATTGCAGGGGGTCGAGCAATGAGTTGGAGGACAGGAAGTGGGATAGGCGATTGAAAACTAGTTTTTCAAGGAGTTTTGAAGCTAGTGGGAGCAGCGATATGGGGCGGTAGTTTGCAGGGGAGTTAGGGTCAAGGGAGGGTTTTTTGAGGATGGGGGTGACCGTCTCATGTTTGAAGGAGGCAGGGAATGAGTCGGTAGAAAGGGATAGGTTAAATATGTAAGAGCCGGAGTGAGGGTGGTAGACAGAGGAGGGATTAGATGTGAAGGAATAGGGTCAAGTGGGCAGGTAGTGAGGTGTGAGGAAGACAAAAGGGAAGCCACTTCACTCTCAGTGGTTGGGAGGAGGGTGCAGAGAGTGGCAGAGGGGGTGACTGGGAGCGGAGTTGGGAGATTGCAGGTTTGTGTTGGGATGTTTCCTCGGATTGCAAGTGTTATCATAGGTTCTTCAGGCAGCGCGGCCTCTGGAACCTCTAACGAAGACAGAACCTCCTTTAATAAAAAATGCAAGTGCTCAATTTTAAATCTAAAGCACGGTTCCTCAGCAGGAGGCTTAGACGCTAAGGACTTCAACCCAGAAAGTTCACCCTCTGAAGCTAGAGAGGTTAACTCATCATCGGATAACTGGGACATATCTAAATCCGATAAATATTTAGATGACTCCGGGTCAGGAACGCTATGTTAACCTTTCTCTTGCATTTGTTAGAGTGAGGTAATGCACTGAGAGCTGCAGATACCGCCGTTTGTATCTGCATGGCAAAGTCCGCAGGAAGAAAGGCCCCTTCGGATGGAGGATTAGATGTGCTATGGGGAACTGCATGTGGAGTGTATATTGTAGCAAGGGTAGTAATCTCACGGGACAACGAGTCCTGAGAGGTAGATTGCTCAGAGGGACTAAGAGCCTTAGCAAGCTTGTCTCCCTTCTTAGACTTTATAACGGTGTTAAGGCATGTGGAACATAATTGAGTGGGCGGGAAAACCACGGCCTCCTCACAAGATAACCATGTATGATTTAGTACAGAAGGAGTACCTTTTAACATGTCAGAGTCCTCCATAGCTCAGGTTATACCCACAGGACGACACAAATAAAAATGTTTTTTATTAAAAAAAACTGCACCTTTATACTCCCAATGGCTGGGGCACTCACCACCTCAGACCCAGACAGTTAACAGAGGAAACGCTCTCCTCAGGTTTAAGTCTCAGCCAGAATGGAGGAAATTAACATAGACCACACCCGGTCACATGGAGTGCAAGACAGTACTTCCCCTGTTATTACAAGTAAAGCAAGTAATAGGAGCTGTGCAACACTTTCAAAAACGAAAGTGAAACTTAAAAGTGAAACCTGTTTGTTCCAGCCAAAAACAGCCCAGGAAATCAAAAATCACACAAAGCAGCATGTAAATAATTAATACACTGATTAATTAACCCCAACTGTTCAATAAACCCCCTTCAGAGGATATTAACCCTGGATCCTATCAAAGTAAAAAGGAGCCACACTGTGACCCTGTTATAGCGTTTTATGTGTAAAAAATTAAAACGATCTTACCTCCAGGATCCATTCTGTGGAACAGAACACAGCCTCTCAAGTGTGACAGTCTTGTAGCAGCACTCCTGACATGGACTTGAGTGAAAGCAGGCATTGAAACTCTTCAACACTGATTGCTTAGGAGCTGTTAGCAGAATACACTCACTGAGAGGTTGACATGACTACTTAAAACTCCAGTCCTATCTCGAAGGGCAGATACCCTTTTTCAGGACTCTCCAAATCTTCTGCCACTTCTTTGCTACCTCCTAACGTGATGAAAGGCAAAGAATGACTGGGGCAATGAGGAAGCGGGAGGGCTATTTAAGCCTTTGGCTGTGGTGTCTTTGCCTCCTCCTGGTAGCCAGGTATTGTATTTCCCAACAGAAAGGAATGAAGCCGTGGACTCTCCCTATCTTAGGAAGGAAATTGATTATGTCAGGGAACACTATCCTTAGAGCAGATTCCTCACACCCCTATCACCTTAAGAAGGGAATACCCAAGGGACAATTCATTAGGTTACAACGTAACTGTAGCAATTTAGAAAGTTATTGGAAACATGCTAATAGCTTGAGTAAACATCTTATAGAAAGAGGTTATGAAAAAACATCATTGGATATGCTATCTATACAGGTGTTGAAATTAAATAGAGAAAACCTGCTTTTGGACAGAGAGAGAACAGGTAGAGAGATAAGTTAGGCATTAACTTTATCACCACGTATAGCAAGCAATTTACAGACATATGCAAAATTATAAGAAATATGTTACCGCTTTTAGAAAATGATAAGGATTTACAAACTATATCAAGACGTAATTTTATCTCTCGAAAAAGCAAAACTATTAACGATATGGTGATGAGAGATTTTGCTACAGGTAAATCGGGTAGAGGAGCAACTAGAAATTGGTTAACACCTAACCTAGGTTTCTATAGGTGTAGAGGGAAACAATGTAAGTGTTGCAATTTTACCAGAGAAAGTAACACTTGTACATCTACAGTTAAGAATTTTCAATTAGACAACGTATTAACTGTAACTCTACTTATGTAGTTTATTTGATAACTTGTGAAGTTTGCAATTTTCAATATGTAGGACTCACTACAAGGATGCTCAAAGATCGCATTAGGGAACATTTATTATCACTTGAGGCTGACATACCCAAAACTCCAGTGGCAAAATTTTTTTTTAGACATACTAATCACTTAGCAGCATTCATGTTCCAGTGCATTGAAGAAGATCATTATAGGATGTAGAGGAGGGGACAAATTTCAGACTCTTTGTAAGAAAGAAGTATTCTGGATTTATACTTTGCGCACAGGGGCTCCACTAGGTATCAATGAAATAAGTGATGTTAAACTTTTCATTGATAAAACCAAATAGTAGCTGCTGTTGCTCTAATTCCAATTACACTTGTACTTATTTTCTTCTTTATCCACATATAAATCTAGCTAGACTTGGGGGTTTTGGTCTATCTATAAATAAGAAAAGCAAAAGAAAAAATAGAGGTACTTTCTTGCAATGTTTATACAATAATTAATCTGTATTTGCCTAGCCTTTACTATCGAGGCAGAGAGTTAATAACATATTATGACTGTATGCTAAAGCATGATCGGTTGTCTGCAGTTTTTTTTTTAAAGCTTGAGGTTTAAATTATATAGAGCATTTGACTTTTATACATGATTCAACTTTATAGGTTTTTCTTGGCTGCAGGTCTCTTAACCAATTGTACAGATACATTTACACGCATTTTAATTATGGCTCAGCAACACAAATTTTTAAGGCATTTTTTCAGGTGTAGTTCTGGTGCTAACGCAGATTGTACGTTATTTTGTGACAATTGCTTATTAGAATTTCGATTGGTTTGCCCTTGCGTACTGACAGAAATATATGATAATACTGTACCTCTAAATATTTGACCCATGTCTTCTCTAACTCATTTTAAAGGGACAGTCTACGCCAGAATTTTTATTGTTTTAAAAGATAGATAACATAATTTATGCTTACCTGATAAATTCCTTTCTTCTGTAGTGTGATCAGTCCACGGGTCATCATTACTTCTGGGATATTACTCCTCCCCAACAGGAAGTGCAAGAGGATTCACCCAGCAGAGCTGCATATAGCTCCTCCCCTCTACGTCACTCCCAGTCATTCGACCAAGGACCAACGAGAAAGGAAAAGCCAAGGGTGAAGTGGTGACTGGAGTATAAATTAAAAAATATTTACCTGCCTTAAAAACAGGGCGGGTCGTGGACTGATCACACTACAGAAGAAAGGAATTTATCAGGTAAGCATAAATTATGTTTTCTTCTGTTAAGTGTGATCAGTCCACGGGTCATCATTACTTCTGGGATACCAATACCAAAGCAAAAGTACACGGATGACAGGAGGGATAGGCAGGCTCTTTATACAGAAGGAACCACTGCCTGAAGAACCTTTCTCCCAAAAATAGCCTCCGATGAAGCAAAAGTGTCAAATTTGTAAAATTTGGAAAAAGTATGAAGCGAAGACCAAGTTGCAGCCTTGCAAATCTGTTCAACAGAGGCCTCATTCTTGAAGGCCCAAGTGGAAGCCACAGCTCTAGTAGAATGAGCTGTAATTCTTTCAGGAGGCTGCTGTCCAGCAGTCTCATAAGCTAAACGAATTATGCTACGAAGCCAAAAAGAAAGAGAGGTAGCGGAAGCTTTTTGACCTCTCCTCTGCCCAGAGTAAATGACAAACAGAGAAGACGTTTGTCGAAATTCCTTAGTTGCCTGTAAGTAAAATTTTAGAGCACGGACTACATCCAGGTTGTGCAGTAGACGTTCCTTCTTTGAAGAAGGATTTGGGCATAAAGAAGGGACAACAATCTCTTGATTGATATTCCTGTTAGTAACTACCTTAGGTAAGAACCCAGGTTTAGTACGCAGGACTACCTTATCCGAATGAAAAATCAAATAAGGAGAATCACAATGTAAGGCTGATAATTCAGAGACTCTTCGAGCCGAGGAAATAGCCATTAAAAATAGAACTTTCCAAGATAACAACTTTATATCAATGGAATGAAGGGGTTCAAACGGAACGCCCTGTAAAACATTAAGAACAAGGTTTAAACTCCATGGTGGAGCAACAGTTTTAAACACAGGCTTAATCCTGGCCAAAGCCTGACAAAAAGCCTGGACGTCAGGAACTTCTGACAGACGTTTGTGTAACAGAATGGACAGAGCTGAAATCTGTCCCTTTAAAGAACTAGCAGATAAACCCTTTTCTAAACCTTCTTGTAGAAAAGACAATATCCTAGGAATCCTAACCTTACTCCAAGAGTAACCTTTGGATTCACACCAATATAGGTATTTACGCCATATCTTATGGTAAATCTTTCTGGTAACAGGTTTCCTAGCCTGTATTAAGGTATCAATAACTGACTCAGAAAACCCACGTCTTGATAAAATCAAGCGTTCAATTTCCAAGCAGTCAGCTTCAGAGAAGTTAGATTTTGATGTTTGAAGGGACCCTGTATCAGAAGGTCCTGTTTCAGAGGTAGAGACCAAGGTGGACAGGATGACATGTCCACCAGGTCTGCATACCAAGTCCTGCGTGGCCACGCAGGTGCTATTAGAATCACTGATGCTCTCTCTTGTTTGATTCTGGCAATCAATCGAGGAAGCAACGGGAAGGGTGGAAACACGTAAGCCATCCTGAAGTCCCAAGGTGCTGTCAGAGCATCTATCAGGACTGCTCCTGGATCCCTGGATCTGGACCCGTAACGAGGAAGCTTGGCGTTCTGTCGAGACGCCATGAGATCTATCTCTGGTTTGCCCCAACGTCGAAGTATTTGGGCAAAGACCTCCGGATGAAGTTCCCACTCCCCCGGATGAAAAGTCTGACGACTTAAGAAATCCGCCTCCCAGTTCTCCACTCCCGGGATGTGGATTGCTGACAGGTGGCAAGAGTGAGACTCTGCCCAGCGAATTATCTTTGATACTTCCATCATAGCTAGGGAGCTTCTTGTCCCTCCCTGATGGTTGATGTAAGCTACAGTCGTGATGTTGTCCGACTGAAACCTGATGAACCCCCGAGTTGTCAACTGGGGCCAAGCCAGGAGGGCATTGAGAACTGCTCTCAATTCCAGAATGTTTATTGGCAGGAGACTCTCCTCCTGACTCCATTGTCCCTGAGCCTTCAGAGAATTCCAGACGGCACCCCAACCTAGAAGGCTGGCGTCTGTTGTTACAATTGTCCAGTCTGGTCTGCTGAATGGCATCCCCCTGGACAGATGTGGCCGAGAAAGCCACCATAGAAGAGAATTTCTGGTCTCTTGATCCAGATTCAGAGAAGGGGATAAGTCTGAGTAATCCCCATTCCACTGACTTAGCATGCACAGTTGCAGTGGTCTGAGGTGTAAGCGTGCAAAGGGTACTATGTCCATTGCCGCTACCATTAAGCCGATTACCTCCATGCATTGAGCCACTGACGGGTGTTGAATGGAATGAAGGGTGCGGCAAGCACTTTGAAGTCTTGTTAGCCTGTCCTCTGTCAGGTAAATCTTCATTTCTACAGAATCTATAAGAGTCCCCAGGAAGGGAACTCTTGTGAGTGGAACGAGTGAACTTTTCTTTTCGTTCACCTTCCATCCATGTGACCTTAGAAATGCCAGCACTAACTCTGTATGAGACTTGGCAGTTTGAAAGCTTGAAGCTTGTATCAGAATGTCGTCTAGGTATGGAGCTACCGAGATTCCCCGCGGTCTTAGTACCGCCAGAAGAGCACCCAGAACCTTTGTGAAGATTCTTGGAGCTGTAGCCAATCCGAATGGAAGAGCCACAAACTGGTAATGCCTGTCTAGGAAGGCAAACCTTAGGTACCGATAATGATCTTTGTGAATCGGTATGTGAAGGTAAGCTTCTTTTAAATCTACAGTGGTCATGTACTGACCTTCTTGGATCATAGGTAAAATTGTCCGAATAGTCTCCATCTTGAACGATGGAACTCTTAGGAATTTGTTTAGGATCTTTAAGTCCAGGATAGGTCTGAAAGTTCCCTCTTTTTTGGGAACCACAAACAGATTTGAGTAAAACCCCTGTCCCTGTTCTGATCGTGGAACTGGATGGATTACTCCCATTAACAAGAGCTCTTGTACGCAGCGTAGAAACGCCTTTTTCTTTGTCTGGATTGTTGACAATCTTGACAGATGAAATCTCTCTCTTGGAGGAGAGTATTTGAAGTCCAGAAGGTATCCCTGAGATATTATCTCTAGCGCCCAGGGATCCTGGACATCTCTTGCCCAAGCCTGGGCGAAGAGAGAAAGTCTGCCCCCCACTAGATCCGATCCCGGATCGGGGGCCCTCAATTCATGCTGTTTTAGGGGCAGCAGCAGGTTTCCTAGTCTGCTTGCCCTTGTTCCAGGACTGGTTAGGTTTCCAGCCTTGTCTGTAGCGAGCAACAGCTCCTTCCTGTTTTGGTGCAGAGGAAGTTGATGCTGCTCCTGCTTTGAAATTACGAAAGGAACGAAAATTAGACTGTCTAGTCTTGGCCTTGGCTTTGTCCTGAGGCAGGGCATGGCCTTTACCTCCTGTAATGTCAGCGATAATCTCTTTCAACCCGGGCCCGAATAAGGTCTGCCCTTTGAAAGGTATATTAAGCAATTTAGACTTAGAAGTAACATCAGCTGACCAGGATTTTAGCCACAGCGCCCTGCGTGCCTGAATGGCGAATCCTGAATTCTTCGCCGTAAGTTTAGTAAGATGTACTACGGCCTCCGAAATGAATGAATTAGCTAGTTTAAGGACTCTAAGCCTGTCCGTAATGTCGTCCAGAGTAGCTGAACCAATGTTCTCTTCCAGAGACTCAATCCAGAATGCCGCTGCAGCCGTGATCGGCGCAATGCATGCAAGGGGTTGCAATATAAAACCTTGTTGAACAAACATTTTCTTAAGGTAACCCTCTAACTTTTTATCCATTGGATCTGAAAAAGCACAGCTATCCTCCACCGGGATAGTGGTACGCTTAGCTAAGGTAGAAACTGCTCCCTCCACCTTAGGGACCGTTTGCCATAAGTCCCTTGTGGTGGCGTCTATTGGAAACATTTTTCTAAATATCGGAGGGGGTGAGAACGGCACACCGGGTCTATCCCACTCCTTAGTAACAATTTCAGTAAGTCTCTTAGGTATAGGAAAAACCTCAGTACTCGTCGGTACCGCAAAATATTTATCCAACCTACACATTTTCTCTGGTATTGCAACTGTGTTACAATCATTCAGAGCCGCTAACACCTCCCCTAGTAATACACGGAGGTTTTCCAGTTTAAATTTAAAATTTGAAATATCTGAATCCAGTCTGTTTGGATCAGAACCGTCACCCACAGAATGAAGTTCTCCGTCCTCATGTTCTGCCACCTGTGACGCAGTGTCTGACATGGCCCTAATATTATCAGCGCACTCTGTTCTCACCCCAGAGTGATCACGCTTACCTCTTAGTTCTGGTAATTTAGCCAAAACCTCAGTCATAACAGTAGCCATATCCTGTGATTTGTAATGGCCGCCCAGATGTACTCGGCGCTACAATATCACGCACCTCCCTCTGAGCGGGAGATGTAGGTACTGACACGTGAGGCGAGTTAGTCGGCATAACTCTCCCCTCGTTGTTTGGTGAAATTTGTTCAATTTGTACAGATTGATTTTTATTTAAAGTAGCATCAATACAGTTAGTACATAAATTTCTATTGGGCTCCACTTTGGCATTGCTACAAATGACACAGGTATCATCCTCTGAATCAGACATGTTTAACACACTAGCAAATAAACTTGCAACTTGGAAATACAATTCAATTAGAATAATATTAAAACGTACTGTGCCTTTAAGAAGCACAGAAGATCTATGACAGTTGAAAATTAATAAATTGAAACAGTTATAGCCTCAATCCTTGTAAACAACACAACTTTAGCAAAGGTTTAATCCCATTAGCAAAGATAACAAATTCTGAAAGCAGGAAACAAATTACAGAATAAACGTTTTTTATCTCAGTCAAACTATAATTCTCACAGCTCTGCTGAGAGAAATTACCTCCCTCAAAATAAGTTTTGAAGACCCCTGAGCTCTGTAGAGATGAACCGGATCATGCAGGGAATACAATGAGTTGCTGCCTGAAATATTTGATGCATAGTAAAAGCGCCAAAAAACGGCCCCTCCCCCTCACACACAGCAGTGAGGGAGAACAGAAACTGTCAGAAAACAGATTAAGCAACTGCCAAGTGGAAAAATAGTGCCCAAACATTTATTCACTCAGTACCTCAGCAAATGAAAACGATTTTACATTCCAGCAAAAACGTTAAACATAATCTCTAGTTATTAAACAGCTTTATGTATTTCTTACAGTGTAATTCTAGTGAAGTACCATTCCCCAGAATACTGAAGTGTAATAGTATACATACATGACATTATATCGGTATGGCAGGATTTTCTCATCAATTCCATTGTCAGAAAATAAAAACTGCTACATACCTCTATGCAGATTCATCTGCCCGCTGTCCCCTGATCTGAAGTTTACCTCTCCTCAGATGGCCGAGAAACAGCAATATGATCTTAACTACTCCGGCTAAAATCATAACAAAAACTCTGGTAGATTCTTCTTCAAACTCTGCCAGAGAGATAATAACACACTCCGGTGCTATTTTAAAATAAACTTTTGATTGAAGATATAAAACTAAGTATAATCACCATAGTCCTCTCACACATCCTATCTAGTCGTTGGGTGCAAGAGAATGACTGGGAGTGACGTAGAGGGGAGGAGCTATATGCAGCTCTGCTGGGTGAATCCTCTTGCACTTCCTGTTGGGGAGGAGTAATATCCCAGAAGTAATGATGACCCGTGGACTGATCACACTTAACAGAAGAAAATCCCTTTATTACCCAATTCCCAGTTTTGCATAACCAACACAGTTATAATAATATACTTTTAACCTCTGTGATTATCTTGAATCTAAGCCTCTGCAAACTGCCCCTTTTTTCAGTTCTTTTGACAGACTTGCAATCTAGCCAATCAGTGCCTGCTCCCAGATAACTTCACGTGCACAAGCACAGTGTTATCTATATGAAATACGTGAACTAACACCCTCTAGTGGTGAAAAACTGTTAAAATGCATTCTGAAAAGAGGTGGGCTTCAAAGTCTAAGAAATTAGCATATGAACCTCCTAGGTTAAGCTTTCAACTAAGAATACCAAGAGAACAAAGCAAAATTGGTGATAAAAGTAAATTGGAAAATTGTTTAAAATTACATGCTCTATCTGAATCATGAAAGTTTATTTTGGCCTAGACTGTCCCTTTAAGTATATACACATCTATATGCACTGTCTCTTTAAATATCCATCTTATTATAAATATTAGTGTATGATGTAACGAACAACACATACCCTAAAAGTAGATAATAATTTTCAGCTTTGTTCTCTTGTTTTTTATGAATATGTATATTTGTTTAATTAGATTGTATGTGAGGAGTTCGCAGAGGGGGAGTGTAGGCCAAGTGATTTTGTATTGGCTGGGCTGGATTCCCCATCTGTGTACTTAATCAGGTATGACACACCTGTACAACAGCTCTGAGGAAGTGCCCTGAAGGACAGGAAACGCGTCAGTTGTATAGATCTGTTAGCTGTGCTCTGTATCGTTTTAACTGCATGTCTAAATAAATGGACTTTTAAAGTGCTTTTTCCTCTCCCTCCTCGTTTTTACATAAGTGTCCACCGTTGCTGCTTTATGACATTTTGCTTAGATTACCTTTGAACTACAGCAGGGTTTTTGGATAGCCCTGAAGCGCTACGGAACTGGGACCGGAACCGTCACTGACTGCACAAAGTCGGTTGGAGTTTGCATGAATTCACCTGGGAACCGTGAGTAAATAGCTACATTTTCTGAAGCTTTTCTACGGCTACATATTCAGAGTGGTCTATTATATGTATCACGTATCCATATACAGCTGTGATATTTCTCATACATAGACAGGCTTGGAGCATAGCCTATACAGCTCTAGGAGGTGATTTCAAGATTTATAACTCTGTTAGACTTAGTGGATCCCGTTATGTTTAATGTGACTGTAAGCATTTGATACATTGTACTTGGAAACAAAGTTATTTGGTTGTGAACATTCACCATTGTTTGAAGTCACATTTAAGCGTTACTTTGGGCGCATTTTTATACTACTTGGACTTAAGAGTTTTTGTGTGCTATATTTTTTTTTATATACATGTAGATTGCACTGATTAAAAAGAAATAAATCTCACTTTAGGACAATAGTGAATTGTCCCTCGATACATGTATTGATTGCACTGAATTTTTTTTTTTTTTTCCTCTTTTGGACAAAAGCATATTGTCCCTTAATAAATTTATTTTTTACCTCATACAACTTTTAGACACAATGCCAAAGTGCCTTTACATTGCGGTCTATGCGGAACAGCGTTCTCTATAAATATATGTATATGCTTATATACATATATAGTTATTAGTTAATATGTGTATATTCACATATAAACACAAATATATATGTATATAAGTCTGTACATTTAAAATTGCTGCTCACGTGACTTACCCCCTTCGCTGCGCTAGGTTCTCATGCCATGTCTGACGGCATGAGAACAAGGCTCCCATTGGAGCATATGGAAGCAGGCTCTCGTGAGCGCAATGCTTTCATGCAATGCGAGGTTGTGTTCGCATTACACCTAACTTGTAATACCAGTGCACATTTGCGTGCACTGGTATTACAAAGTAGAGCACAAATAGTGCCCTAACAAGAGTGATATTTTGCACTCCCCTTGTAATCCGGCCCTATATTGGTACCTTTTTAATGTCATTATTTTAGTTTTTTCCATTTCATTATTATTTGTACTGTCTTAAAAATTAATAAAAAGAAAAAGTAATTTAATAAAAAAACTCAGTGATACTGATTTTGCTTTATTGTAAACAGTTACAAAGGATTCAATCAGAAGTTGAGGAAAATTACAACATATATTTTATTAATAGGCATTAAATAAACACATGCTTTTATTGTAAGTACATAAATTACAATCTCAAAGACGTAAAATTGTGTTTTCTTAATAGTGGATTCCACTGCATCAAGTAGTTTTTAAGAATGTTAAATGATTTTTCAGATAGTATAATATATGAATTATGTTCCAGCATTTTGTAGCACATAAAATAAACCAGTGTCATAGCAATTTAGTGTCCTTTGAGTCTCTAACTTATCAAGCATCTACTTGAAACATTTTCAATATAGCCTGCAGCGTAATTTCATTTTTTATAAGCTTTTACAGTTTGATTTGCTGATTCAAATGAGTATGTCTATTGTAAGAAAGTTTTGTGTATATATATGACGACAGCCAAACTCATTCATTACTAAAACATTGAAAACAAAAATCAGGGAGTTGAGAAGATGCATGCTGATTTCTGCGACTATTAGGGAACAAATAGCAATTGTAATGCTTTAAAATGGTGTAAATTCAGCAGCAAGAAATGAGCTAATACAATGGAGGTGTCATCCTATGGCTCTCTGTGGATTTACATGGTTTTACTAACAGTTACAAATAGAGATAAAATCTTACATAAATTATAAGCGATAAAACAAAATTAAAAAAAATAATTGTTTTACTCTAATTAAACTGCAACATATTGTATACCGGAAGTGATGCTTTAAGCTATGTTTAATTGTAGTATTTAAGGTGAACGTCTCACCACTATATTTCAACATAGAGCAAGGCTGCTTCACTCAAAATTCAAAACATTGCCGTCAAAGTGTGTCTGGACATGTCTCTCAAAGATCTGCTGGTCACACTCCAGGGGAAACTGCTCATTGCACATAGGACACACCTTCCAGTGGCTATCTACATGGGCTTCAAACTGGATCTGGTCAAAGTTAGGAGGAAACACCACTGCACACAGGGGGCATTTCTTTTGCATAGTAAATCTGTAAAAAAAAGAAAGAAAAATTAACAGCTGCACTGCACAATGTGAAACATTGCATATGCTTTTATTTCACGGTTTATGGTGGTTATAAGTGCATTAAAGGCAAGATTGTTGTCATAGAACAATTCATTAAAACATGTGAGTTTTAATTTTATACTTACTGATTATTTCTTTACATTTAAAAAAATATTTATTTTATGTTTCACAATCTAGATATGTAAATAGAATTTGGTAAGTAAGCCTATTTTTGAGGTTGCTTACTTTTAAGACTATTCTGCTAGTGGCTTTGATGGGCTATATCAGTATCATCTCCTTCATTTGATAAATAGAATTGTTTCTATTTATCGATCTGACTGTTTGGTGCAGTTTTTCATATAGCATAAATGTAAAGAAATAGATTCTTTTTTTAAAAACACTTGTGCTAAAGTGTTTCATTCTGGGAAGTCATCATTAAAACTACTGATATGGGCAGAAAAAAATCCCTCCCACTAGCAACTTTGGTGTACAAGGTATTTTTTAAAAATGATGCTTGCAAACATCCAAATACATTGAACTGAAATGAAACTTTGTGAAATTTAGCAAGGAGAATCAACAGGCAGGTCTAAATAACTTAAATCCAATATTCACTTTACCTAGGTAGCCATCATAGAAAAGGCTTTCATCTTAAAAGGTTCAGTTTTTTTTTAAAGTGAATCCTAAAGGCCAAATAAGCATTAGATCTTTTCTGTTCCATTATGGAGGAAAACTTACAAAGCTTGTAATTCATTATTAGAATTTAGGCAGAATGATAGATCATCAATCATTATATCTAATATTCTGAAAAATTAACCATATAAGGAAGAAATTAATGATACAAAGCTGCTATGGTCTGTCAAAGTCTTAAAAGCAAGTAACCTCTAAAACACTGTAGGACTTACTAACCAAATTCAGGTCCCAAGGAAGAATGGAAAGCCTAAAAAGTAGACAAATAGTTTGGAAGAAACTAAAGAACAACATTAGCATTAGCTTAGCTGTGGATAAAACACTAAAAAGTAAACAACCTCAAGGAAGCTGTATGCATGGGATCAGAATGATGTTGTTACAAAACCAGCACATCCAAATTTACGCCCAACGAAGGAACGTGATGGCAGAAAAGTTGACAAATGTGAAATAATGAAGGGAAAGCCTAAAAGAAACCAATACTTTTAGAGAGTTAAAAGGGACATGATTTACATAGATCACACAATTTTAAAGAAATTCCAGTTTTACTTCTATTTCCTAATTTCCTTCTTTCTCTTGGTATCATTTGTTGAAGGAGCAGTAAAGCACTACTGTGAGATAGTTAAAATCTAACGACAAGAGGCATATATGTGCAGCCACCAATCAGCAGCGTCTGAACCCATATAGGTATACTTTTCAACAAAGGATACAAAGAGAACGAAACAAATTAGATAACAGAAATAATTTGGAAAGTTATTTAAAATTGCATTCACTATCTGAATCATTAAAGAAATAAACCGAGTTTCATGTCTCTTTAATGGCTCATTATAAAGCAACATTACATTGGAGAAACTCTAGTATTTGTGGAATTTACAAGGAAGACCAATGTGGATATATCCATATATCCCATGAAGAAAAAAAATAAAATTATTCTTACCTGATAAATTAAAGGGACATTATACACAAATTTTTTTCTTTGCATAAATGTTTCGTAGATCTATTTATATAGCCCATAAAGTTTTTTTTTATTGTTTTTTTTTTAATGTATAGTTTTGCTTATTTTTAAATAACATTGCTCTGATTTTCAGACTCCTAACCAAGACCCAAAGTTTTATGTGAATACCGTCAGCTACCTTCTCCAGCTTGCTCCTGTTTGTGTAAAGGGTCTTTTCATATGCAAAAGAAGGGGGGGGGGGAGAGTCTGATATTTCCCACTTGCAACTTGGGCTTTCCAACTGCCTTTTCAACAGAGCTAAAGTAAGTTTTTAAACAGTTTTATACTCTATTTTTAAATCAGTATCTATGCATCTTATTCTTTATAGTAGTGTCTATTACATGCAGTTATTTGAAAATGAGTGTATACTGTCCCTTTAATTTCTTTCATGATGGTGAAAGTCCACTCCAGTCCACTAGAAGGAGGCAAAAACACCCCCCTACACAACAGAGCTTAAAATACCTCCCACTCTCCCTAAATCCCCATTCATATATATGACCAAGTAGATGGTTGAAACATAAAAGCAGGAAAGACAGGGGCAAATTACATGAAAAACAAGTACTGCAGCCAACTGTAGAAGAAAAACGGTGGGTCTTGTGGACTCTCGCTATCGTGAAGGAAATTAATTTATCAAGTAAACACTTTTTGTTTGTGTTTTTTTCTCATATTGTGAGAGTCACAAGACATCCCATGTAGGATCATAATAGCAAGCAGTGTCCACAAGAGTACCATGCCAGAAGAGGCATAAAAAAAGGTGGGTACGAAGACCGTTAAAACAGATCCAGAAACCAAAAACCTGAGAAGTCACGCTACAGTAATCAGAATGACTAGGTACAAAATCAGAACAATAAATTGGTTGTGATACACTGCAACTTATATGAATCCACAAAAAGAGTATGTGGAGGGTGCTCAGTGTTAATAAGATAATATATTAATTGGGAAAGAAGCACCATATAGAGCATTTACTAGAGAGAATTATACATAAGGGGATAGGTAAAACAGCACCTATAGTAATACAAATTAACTTTTATTGATATATATATATATATATTTTTTTTTTATACAAAATCCGTAACCAATGGATGATACAACAAGACATACACACACACAATGTTAAAAGAAACGCAAGTGAAGCCTGAGTGAGACTGTTATAAACTTATCAGCTAGAAATCCCAGAGGATAAATGCTAGTGAAAACAGGGAAACCATGGAGTCCCTGTAAAAAACTAAGTAGATACTCAAAATAACATTAGCATATCAAATAGGGACACAGTCCCAAATACCCATTTAGTAACTAACCAATATCACAATTATTAAAGTATCTAGTAAGGAGTATATGTGGAACAAATTTCACACATATTAGTAACAGCTCACATCAGGTAATGGTTGCGTGATGCGCATTTCGCCTCAGCTTTTTCAAAGGTGAAGATAAATGCAGTTGATCCTATCCTTAAAACGCGGGAAATTACCAATCCTGGGGTAGTATACTATACACACCCACATTATGGCCTATCCGAGTGATGTACCCGTAATTGGTTATTAAGGGTCATGTGACCAAATCACATGTTATTGGAGGTATAACAAAAGACTCTGAAGGGTACGCCCCTCTATTCTTATCGGGTATGAACCGTAGGCATAGTAACCAACTTATAAACATGGAATGACGAAACAAACAAATGTTAAAGTGAGTCTTTTATATCTTGCTAGATACATATCGCTATAAACTACCAATTTGATATACTTGTAGTGACCGATTCATTAACCGATCAAGAGACGCTATCCTAGAAGGTACAATTATACCCACTGTTCTGATGCAATCTATATCAAGCGTCTTGGGCATATGTAAGATACTTGACACCCGTATCATATATAGATAGGTATCATCAAATCTCAAAGGTGTAGGGTCAAAATAAGTCATATTGGATAACTGAATAAGGTCCCAAATAGAATGTTAAACGTATAGTTATATACCACACCAAGAGGTGCACATATTTATCATATAAACTACTCAGTCGAGAAGCACCAATGTACTCGATATTGTAATGTAGATTTACGCAATAAAAATAATTATATCACTTCAGGATTGTCATAGAGCACCATATATGGAAAAAATATATAGTCTCGTTATGGGATCTAGTTAGCCTAAGGAACACTGCTACTACATATCTAGGCCATTGTATGAAGCAAGGTACCATATTTACAGTTGTCGTTGTATGACAAACATATACTGTAGTAGATGGTATACCATATCATTAATGATAAAGTGGAAATTATATGTTGACCGGATTTATGTCAGTCAATAACAAATACATATACCGTTGGGTGTCAGAGTTGAGCCAGAAATTCCATCTGCTCTCAGATTGTAGCAACATAGGTTCAATGTTGCCACCTCAAATTCCTGTCATCACCTTGAGTGTCGACATTTTGATATCTGGTTTGGATTTATGATGACACAAAAAATGCCTTGCCACTGATGTCAAGGTTTTCCCTTTCCTACCGTCTTTAATACTATTCTTTATGTCATTGATGTGTTCCCCCAATCGGGTACGCACTTCCCTAGTAGTAATTCCCACATAGAATTTGTGGCAGTCACACTGTAAGCAGTATACGACATTTCTGGATCTGCAATTAGCAAAATCACTTATCTTTTTAGTACCTGTAGGAAACATCTCAATTTCTTTTAAGTTGTACACGTATTTACAGAAGGAACATGATCCACAGCTATGGGTCCCAGATATTGATTTTGTTTTTAATTTGCACACAAAGTGACTCCTAACAAGTTTGTTGCATATTGTTGGTGCCCTCCTCCAACTCACTGATATCCGTTCCCTAACTACTTCTTTCAAGTCTTTGTTGGTTCTCAGAATGTCAAAGTTTGTTAAGAATTGTTACAATTTCTGTATGTATCTCATTGTATGTTGTAACGAACCTCACTTTGTTGTCATATGTATCTGTTTTGTTTTTAGGTACCAATAGGTTATCTCTGTTAGTATGTAGAGCTCAGCTTTCTTAATAACTTTACAGGTGTAACCCCTTGATTTTAGTCTTTGTCTTAAAGGGCCATGATACCCAAATGTTTAAACACTTGAAAGTGATGCAGCATAGCTGTAAAAAGCTACGACCATGAAAATATCACCTAAACATCTCTATGTAAAAAAGAAAGATATTTTACCTCAAAAATTCCTCAGTAGCCACATCCCATACTTCTAAGCAGCAAATCAGTATGTCTGTCCCGGGAAAGCTAAGTTAGTGAGCTTACGTGCACACTCATCTTATTTCCCTATTCAGTTTAAGGAAGTTTACTATGAAATGTAATGAGAGTTAAGTCAAATCTCATGAGATCACAGTAAAAGTTCATGACCTCAGCACTGTTGATGCTGATTGGCTGCTGTTCATTTCTTTATTTTTTTTAATTTTTTTTTTACACCTGCAGCTGGGCAGCAGCTGAGTATAACTTTTTACACAGAATTTATTCTGCTGAGCTGAGGAGATTGTGAGGTAAAATATCTTCCATTTTTACATAAAGATGCTCAGATGATATTTTCCTGTCAGCTTTTTACAATTATAAAGCATCAGTTTCAAGTGCT
This sequence comes from Bombina bombina, assembly GCF_027579735.1. Taxonomy (NCBI): domain Eukaryota; kingdom Metazoa; phylum Chordata; class Amphibia; order Anura; family Bombinatoridae; genus Bombina; species Bombina bombina. The sequence goes on along the minus strand of NC_069503.1, from coordinate 366,120,319 downwards.
TTAGAATATGAGTATTATGTCCCTTTAACTCTTTAGCTCTTAAGAAAAAAGTTTGCAGATATGAGCAATTTATCCTCAGTCACAAAAATCCCCCCAGAAGTATGGCTCTTTTGGTTGGCCACGAGTGACAACTGCTAAATTCCAAAATTTAGTTAGTTGCTGTAGATTTTCTGAAAAGGTCTGTATTAATATGTCTTTTCCTGTATTTGCTTATCTTAGTGTCCAAAAACTCCACCTCCTTTGAGTTTATGTGGTAAGTAAGTTTTAAGTTCAGATCATTGTTAAGTATATTGAGGAATTCCTTAAAAAGGATTTCACCACCTTTCCATAGAATTAACAGATCATCTATGTATCTGATCCACAGGATCACATTGTCAGTATATTTGGTCAAAGTTTCCCCAAACACGATCTCACATTCCCACCAACCCAAGTAGATGTTTGCATATGTCGGTGCGCATGAAGAACCCATTGCTGTCCCCTATGTTTGGAGATACAACCGATCATTCAACACAATAAAATTGTGTTCAAGGACAAAGAAGTTTCAATATGAAGTTATTCCTATCTTGTTTCTCTTTTGTCTCCATATTTAGGAAGTATTTTATTGCACTGCAAAACTTATGTTTATTAGACGTATAAAGGGACTCAATGTCACATGTGATCAAAAGAGTATCTTCTTCAATTATCACAGCATTTAGTTTTCCCAGTACATCCATGATATCCCTCACATAAGAAGGCAATGTCAGTACAATCTGTCTGAGACTCAAATCCAAAAATTGGCTTGCTGATTCACATAAGCTATGCTCAATGACAAGACTTGTTAAAAGGCTTTATTCTCTAATCCCACTGAAGATTTCTTGAAAAAATATCATACCCTTATAAACGATGCAAAAATACAGGGGTGTATTACAGAAAGAGTGGGATTTTTTTAATTTTACATACCCAAAAACCTCCACCACCTATCTACTCTCTAAGATTCATAAAAACAAAGACAAACCACCTGGACGACCAACTGTGTCAAGCATACATCCGCATGAAACACCAGATAAGGAGGATCACATTGCAAGGCCGCGAGTTCAGATACTCTGAGTGCCGATGCAATAGCCAACAGGAAGAGAACCTTCCAGGACAGAATCTTAATGTCTATGGAATGCATAGGTTCAAACGAAACCCTATGCAAAACCTTAAGGACTAAGTTTAAGCTCCAAGGCGGAGTCGACTGTCTAAAGACAGGCCTGATTCTAGACAGAGCCTGAACAAAAGATTGAATGTCAGGGAGCTCAGCGAGTCTCCTATGCAACAACACTGATAATGCCGAAATCTGTCCCTTTAAGGAACTAGCGGCAAGACCCTTCTCCAAATCATCTTGGAGAAAGGACAGAATTCTGGATACCTTCGCATTATGCCAAGGATATCCATGCTTTTCACACCAGGACAAGTAAGTCCTCCACACCTTATGGTAGATGCGACGAGACTTAGACTTGTTCCAAGATTGAGCCGGCTTCCAAGATCCCTTTGTGGCGGGTTGATGGCGCTGGGCCTTGTCCGCACGAATGGGACAATCCTTTAGACTTAGCCTTCTTATACTGCGGTAGGAAAGCTCCCTTGCCTCCCGGAACCGTGGATATAATCAAATCCAATCCTGGACCGAAGAGGATCTTTCCTTGAAAAGGCAAGGACAACAGCCTCGCCTTAGAGGTCATGTCCGCAGATCAAGATTTTAGCCACAGAGCCCTGCGCGCTAAAACAGAAAAACCTGACACCTTAGCATTCAGGTGAATAATTTGCATATTGGCATCACAGATGAAAGAATTGGCGATCTTCAGCACCTTAATCTTCTCCTGTATCTCGTCGATGGATGTCTCCCCCCCCGACCATTTCACACAGGGATTCACACCAATATGTCGCAGCTCCAGCAACCGCCGCTGCTGGCTGAAAAACAAACCCCATGTGTTGAAACATCTTTCTCAACATGTTTTCCAGCTTTTTATCCATGGGCTCTTTAAATGATGAACTGTCCTCAAGGGGAATAGCCGTCTGCTTTGTGAGCATAGAGATAGCCCCATTCACCTTAGGGATGGTCCACCATAGCTCAAGCTGAGAGTCCGGAACGGGAAACAGTTTTTTAAAGGAAGAAGGGGAAAAGGAAGAACCTAATCGCTCCCATTCGTTCTTAATAATATTAGCCATCTTAATGGGAGCCGGGAAAGACTGAGGTACTACCATGCCCTTGAATACCTTGTCAAGCTTAGGAATCGCAGGTTCCTTAGGTATCTTAGGTTCCGGAACCTCCAGAGTAGCAAGCACCTGCCGTAGCAGAAAGCGCAAATTCTCCATCCTAAACCTATAACCAGGCTCCTCCGCCGCCGGAGGTTTAGATGATATGGACTCCGACCCAGAAGGGGCCTCCTCCTAAGAGTGGGAGTGGGCCACGTCACCGTAAAGAGCCTCTGGATCTCCCATCGGCGAGGACAAACCCTGGGCCGGGCCGCTATGATAAACCCTACGCTTGAGCTTAGGAGAACGTGGTAAGGCATGGATCGTTTTCGAAACCGCCGATTCCAGTTGGTCCGCAAAGTCTGATGGCTAACAAATCTCTCCCGAAGGAGTAACTGTTGGACCCTGGGGCGCTGCATGTGCTATCGGAGATGAATGTAGGGAATGCACCTCCCGGGACAAAGAACCCTCAGAGGTGGATGGCTCGCTAAAAGACACAAGACTTTCCAGGAAAGAAACTTAATGTCCACTTAATGCATAGGCTCAAATGGAAGAGCCTGCCAAACCTTCAGCACCAAATTTATGTTCCAAGGTGGAGAAATTGGTTTAATAACAGGCTTAATACGAACCAAAGCCTAAACAAAACCTTGAATATCAGGAGGTTTAGCAAATTTCTTGTGAAACAAAACAGAAAGAGCAGAAATCTGACCTTACAAAGAACTGGCAGATAAACCTTTATCCAAACCATCTTGCAAAAATCTAGAAATCCTTAAAGGATGCAAGGAAAAACCATGAACAAGACACCAAGAAATAAAAGTTTTTTAAACTTTAAAATAAATTTTCCTGGTCACTGTCTTTCGATCTTTAATCAGGGTCTAAATCACAGACTCAGAGAAACCCCTATGCCGAAGAACTAACCACTTAATCTCCATGCCATCAAGTTTAGAGATTTCATATCCTGACGGAAAAAAGGGACCTTGGTAAAGAATATCTGGCCATAAGAGGAAGAGGCCAGGGAGGGCAACTGGATGTCTGAGCAAGATCCGCAAACCAAACTCAACGGGACCAGCCTGGAGCAATTAGAATCACTTATGAATTATCCTGCTTGATCTGGGAAGAAGTACCAGAGGAGGATACACCTAGGCCAGCTGAAAGAACCATGGAGCTATCAGAGCATACACAAAAAAACAACAATCTTTTGGTGTGAGTTTCTGCTAAACGTAAAGATGGATAAACCAACTGTGCACCCCAATACGCATACTCTTACGCACAACCAGGTACTCAAATTTTAAATCTCATTTATTTAAAAAAAATTCTGATAAATGTAGACCCAGGAGGTTTAACACAAAAGATCCCTTTATATTTGGGGTGCAAATTAATCTGATCCTAGGCTATATATAATTTGTATAAATAAAAATGCCAGCCATATGTTTTATATTAGTGTTTAAATTGTTAATATAAACAAAAGTAATTTACCTAAAACACTCTCCTACTATGCTTGATATCAGGAAAAAAGCAGTCCTGTACTGAAAACATATCACCAGAGGACACCCTATAGGAGTTCATTGTAGACCCAATATGAGCAGGCAAGTCCCTTCACCATCCTTTGGAGGATAGTGACTTAAAATTTCATCATGTGAAGAAAAATTAAGTCACATTTCAAACTCCTTAAATGTCCCTCTAGATAAAACACTGCCCTCTGAGGGGAAATGGGCCTCAACTTAGTCTGAGAACCCCTCCCAACGAATAAATCTCCACATCACAATCCTTCACCTTCCATAGAAGTGGGAGGGGTTATATAGAGCTCCCTAGGTTTGAGAATCTTTGCCGCTTCCAATCGGTAGGGAAGGTAATTTATTGTAGACTCTTACCACCTTTATGAAAGAAATATAAAGGTTACTGAAATTGTAGAAACTATTGATAATGTAAAATGTATTTAGGTGACTGAAAACTGGGGATAAAAATGTGTTTAAAATAGGGGTTGTATATAAGCCTCTATAACAGGATAAAAAACGGGACAATCTGTTAATCAAAAAAATAACCAAAAATGACCATGAGGGGTAAGGTTATAGTAGTGGGGGACTTTAATTTGTCAGATATAGCCTGGAAGATACCCTATGCTAGATAAGCAGGTATATTCTTAGATCATTGCAAGAAGAATCACTTAAATAATTGGTTAAGGAACCAACTCAAAAGGAAGCTATATTAGATGTAATACTTAGTGATACTATAAAATATGACACTGTAGTTGAGAACTTAGGGTTCAGTGATCATCAGTCTGTTTGGTTTAGTATTCATGTGCTGGTACTATCCACTCAAACATAGAAGAAATCCTTAACAATTTAAAAGGGCAAATTCCATTTATTTCATGGTGTTGAGAGAGTCCACAAGTCATTACTCTTCGGAAATACCTCTCATGACCACTGGGAGGATGCAAAGTTTCCCAAAAATTCCAAGAGCCCTTAAAAACCCTCCCACTTTACTCGAAACTAGTTTGAAGTATAGCCAAGCAAGGAGAAGAAGGGTAGAAAAGAATAAGAAATAAAAAAATAAATGTTAACTTGTAATATCACAAAAAAATATATAACCAATAAAGAAAAAAATGTTATAAAGCACTGGTAAGGATATGTGATCTTCAGGAATCCAGACGTTAAAATCCTTGGAAGAAAAGGAAACAACAACAAAAAGTCCTGTATACACAGATTATATAAAAAAAGGTGGAAGTATCTACTCACAACTCTTGGGAGCTAGAACTTAGCTCTCAGTAAAATGGCTCATGGGTTAAGGTATAGATGGATCAAGGGACAACAAACTTCGTAAAAGCAATTTATTACTCCAGTAAAATCACTCAGGATAAGGGAAAAATTGTAAAACACAAAGCCGACTGTAGAATCACCAAACACGGCGTTCACAGACAGCTGCAGAGTGTACATTTCAAAGTCCAAACCCTCCTTGTGACATCAGAGTGCCAACAGTCCAATCAGATTCGACGTACGTATATATATATATATATATATATATATATATATATATTAAAAAAATTAAACGCAGCACAAATATATACAACAAAAACAATGACTAAAAACAGCTGCCTGAAGGACTTTCCTACCAAAAGCTGCTTCAGAGGGAGTAAAAACATCAAAATGGTAGAATTAATAAACAATTTGTAAGGCAAACCCAGTAGCTGCCTTGCGAATTAGATCAACAGAAGGTAGCCACTAACCTAGTAGAATGGGCAGTAATACCCAAGGTTTGTGAGGCAAGGCTGGAGCAATCAGAATTACTGAAGAGACTTCCTGCTTGATACAAGCTATCACTTTTCGCAACAGAACAAGAGGAGAAAACATGTAAGCCAGACAAAACAACCAAGTAGCTACTAAAGTATTCACACATTCCGCATGAGGATCCCTGGACTTCGTAGAGTATCTGAGTAGATTGTTGTTAAATTAAGAAGCCATCATATCTATTTCTCAAAGTCCCCACAGATCCACAATCTGTCTGAAAACTTCCAGATGAAGAGACCATTTGCCTAGATGAATGGATTAGCGATGGAGAAAATCTGCTCCCAAATTGTTCACCCCTGGAATATGAAACACAGAGACTGAACAGATAGGTCTCTGCCCAAGTCAGAATTTGAGACACCTCTTCCATCGCCAAGGAACTGTGAGTTCAACCCTAATGATTGATTTAAGCTACTGCTGTGACATTGTCTGATGGGAAATGCAGAAAAAGTTTTTCTTCCCAGGAGAGGCTAATTCAGAAGAGCCCTAAAAAAAGTTCCAGAACATTTATTGTAAACCTTGCCTCCAGAGAAGACAAAACTCCATTTTCAATCAGGGACCTCCAAACTGCACCCCAACATGAAAGACTTGCATCTGTCATGATTACAGTAAATTTTGGCCTGAAAAATTATGGCCCTTGAACAATGGACTGATGATTTATCCACCAAGACAAGGATTATCTTGTTCTGAAATCCAGATAAATCTTCTGAGACAACTGATTGTAATCTCTTCCTTGTGTATTTGACAACAGTATAATATGCAAACTCCCACCAAAACAAAACAGGTACTCACAAAGATAAAAACACACATTTGTGCTTATAGACAAATAACTGAGAATTCAGTGTCTCAGTTTACTGACACTACACCCGCTCACCGCTGGGACAGGTAACTTTAGTCTCGGCTTTGTTCAGCTGTAAGCTGTATCCACCGCAGTTTCCAAACAGCTATATTTCAGTGTGGAAGCGGCTGAAGTATAGCTGTTCAGAGACTTCGGTGGATACAGCTCACAGCCGACAAAGCAGAGACTGAAGTTGCCCTTCCCAGCGGTGAGCGGCTGCAGTGTCAGTGAACTGAGACACTGAATTCTCAGTATGCGTCTATAAACACAAAATTAGTGCTTTTATCTTTGTGAGTACCTGTCTTCTTTTGGTGGGGGGGGGGGGTGCATATTATGCTGTTGTGATATACACAAAGAGGCACCGTTTCTTTGTGCTTTTGTACACAGGTGTCGGCTTACAGTTCCTTATATGTGGATAAGAGCTGCTTCGCGTCGGAAAAAACATATAGGAATCCTGGTGACTTTCGGTTTTCTGTTCCTCCCTGCCAAGACTGGACTATACATTTCTGGATTTTTTACCAAGCTGGTTGTACTGAACATTAGATATAGAGGTGCCCTCTTAGTCTAGATACATCTAGACATTGTTTTTAATTGTAATCTCTGCACCACCCACTAATAAAGCATACTAATCTAAAAAGAGGTCTCGTGAAACTGAGCAAACTGAACAACATGTGAAGCTTCTATCATAAGCCCTAAAACTTCCATGCAAAGATCTACAGAAAGAAAAGTAACTGAAGATTTGCACAAGCTGCAAGAAGTTTCAGCATTCTCTTCTCTATCAGGGAAAGTCTCAGAGACTGAATCTATTATCAAATTTAGGACTGTAACCCTGGATTGAGGAATAAGAGAACTCTTTGGAAAAATGATTCTCCAAACATGCCTTTGAAGAAACGCCAAAGGTCTGTTGGTATGAGATACTGCTAAATGTGAAGATGGAGCCAGTAAGAGAGCCCCCAGAACATTTTGTAACAATCCTGGGAGTGTTAGCCAGACCAAAAGCAAGAGCAACAAACTGAAAATGATTTTTCAGGAATGCAAATCTAAGAAAACGACAATAATGCCTGTGAATAGGGATATGAAGCCAAGCATCCTTGAAAGCTATTGTGGACATAAATGCCCTTGATGAACAAGAGGAAGAATAGTCTGTATAGTTTCAATCTTGAAAGAATGAACCCTGGGAAACTTGTTTTGAGTCTTTAAATCCAAAACAGGCCTGTAAGTTCCCTCCTTTTTAGGAACAATAAAAATTTTAACTTTTTGCGTGCGTCAGGTAGCACTCGTTTTACAAGTTGAAAGTAAAAGGTTTGCACACAAGTGAAATCCGACACGCGCAAAGGAGCGTGCAAAATGGAAAAAACATCTATACTAACCCAAACTAAGCTATTAATATTAAACATTTCAGTGTTTTTCACATTGAAATATGTTATATTTAAATTTATATTTATACAAACATCTGTATATATGTCTATACCTGTATATATTTATAAAGGTATAGATTTATATATTTAGATATATACAGAAATAAAAATATAAAATGTATTTCTATAAGAATAATATTGCAATGCACAATATGCTGTAGGTGTGGTGTCGGGCTACAGCACTTGAAGACAGTTATCATAAGGCATGTTATGCAAGTATTAATGTAAATAAAGATAATGTGTGTAGCGCTATACAAAATACCCAAATATGCCTATCTAGTAATACTGTCTCCTTCCTAGACAGTTAATTCGAACATAAAATGATAAAAAGGTTAGATGGCGCTAATAGCTTTGGGTTAAATATGGTATAAAAAACTCACCAAATGTCCCTTTAAATCTCTGTATTGGATAGGGTTTAAAACTTCTAAGGTAGCCTTAAGGTATGTCGTTCCAAATTAAAATTGGTAATAGTAATGTGTAATCTGTGCACCTTCCACTTATATACTATGACCAAAGAGATAGACTAGGCTGGATATATATTAATTAAACATATATTTATATTTTATTCTCCACCAATAGGGTCAAACAGTTAATTGTCAAGACGATTAAAATCTACTAAAAACAAAAATCATTCATACATACATGCGATATCAAATCCCTAATAAACTAATTTGGTTGAAACTATGAGTTGAAATAGCAACAAATCAGACACTTTTTCCTTTGATATATATAAACAAAATATATTCCAGTGTGTATAAGTTGTCTAATAGCAGCAAATTAGAAACCTTCTCCTGTGATATATAGGAACAATTTTATAAGTGTAGGTAAATAATATAAGTGTAGGTAAATAATCTAATGGCAGCGAATCAAAAACCTTCTCCTGCGGTATATAAAAACAAGAGATATACAATCTTGTGCAAAATACATATATTTGTGAAAAATTATGTGCAAAAATAAAATTAAAATAAAAGAGGGATGTAACCAGACGATATAATTATGATTTAAGCCACTTTTGGAACCGGTTCCTATTGTGCCCAAAAAATCCTTCTCAATGTTCAGGTGAACAATGTGAAAGTTAGAGTTCTCTCCGTAGAAATATTCAATATATCAATCAGTCTTTCTCATAGGCACCTTTCCAAAAAAAACACAATTGCAGATCCAAACTCAATCAATAGCTGGGTTAAAATTTGTTCAGTTAATAGCTGGGTTAAAATTCCAAATACCACCTCATACAGGTATATATGTTAGAGTTCTACTTGATAATGCTTCTTAAAAGGCAATGATTATTCAGCAGGTCAGCTATTTGTAAGCTGGCTCTTACCTGCTTCCTCCTCCGGCGGTGTTGTTTGTATTATTGTCAGGCCGGGAGTCCTCGCGCTCTTCCACTTCTAATGCGCCTCTGACGTCACCGGCTTCTGACAGCTGTTCACAGAAATAGGAGAAAATACTTGCGCAAGTATATCTTGTGTCCGTTCACCGTTGGTATCTCTGCACTTAAGTACTTGGCGTACGCAGAGGTCTTTGGTTTCTCAGCTTGACAGCTCTTTGCTCCCTCCGGATCGTAAATGTTTAATTTTTGCAGGTATCGCTCACAGCACTTTCTACGCGTTTCACCCGTTATCCGGGGCTTTCTCAAGATCCTGTGTGTCTCGCACCTGCTCATTATATACCCAGCCTGTTCCGGTACTCTCACAGATAGCCTTGTTTCCCTCTTTAAGGTGCCTATTTCAGATGAGATCCTCATGCCTTCATTGTCCAACCACCTCCATTTTTTCTTCTTTTAATCTATGCTCCACACATTGTTCAAATTAATTCAATAGTCCCAAAAGTTCAGTGGCTTTGTATTTGCTTATTGTTAATAACTGGAACTCCCTCATAACAAATCATCTAGTGAAACCTTACTTTAAGATATACAAAAATTGGATTTAAAAATACAATTGTACAAATAAAATCGATAATCTAAAAAAACCAGGATTTGAATTTAGGATGGCCTAAATCGTAGGGGTTGCTTCTTAAGTGCATCATGTGTGTTCTAAAAGTGTACTATATTGAAAATAGTACTACATTTATAATGGTCTGACATTGGATTGCCCTAAAATAAATTAATAAACCAATACTTAAGATATTCCGTAGTGATTTTCCTAATCAGTGGGTGATACCTATTTTTGGATATTTAACTAGGATTTGTCCCTGTATATAAATGGGTGAGTTAACAGAAAAATAGAGAAATATATAAGATGTTGGATTTTGGTATAATAAAGGGCTATTCTCCTAAAAAGGGGGTGATGTCCAGTTCGGAATTTAGTCCTTGGGGGTACAGCGTATTAAAATCATAAATAATTTCAGCCTCTTTCCCTGTCCTTTCCCCAGGACAGGGAAAGGAAACAAAAGGGTCAAGAGGGGGAAAAAGACAAATAGAGGAGTCAGAGGAGGAAGGAGAAATAAATGATGCAAAGAGACAGAGGTAACAGAGAATAACAAAGGAATTTTTAATCTAAGTGAGAAAATCTTGAACAAGGAAGAAGAGAGGGTCCTTAAATTAGGGCTTTCTTTTGCTCCCTCGAAACCCTTAAATAAATTTGAGACACATATCAACATCAAGAAATACGTAAGAAATTTAACCTTGAAAAGATTTTTCTTAAAAAAACCCTTAGAAAGATATATCAAAACCAATAATGAGATAAAGAAGGAAGATACATACCAACACACGAATCTTAAGTCAAAATCGAAATTTTATCCAAAAAACGATAAAGGTAACAACTTGGAGACATTTGAAAAAGTGGTTCTAGCGGATTTAAGAAAAAGTAATTTCTCGAAACAGAAATCAAAAAGGAATTTAACTAAAAAAGAGAGAGAGGTACTAAAAGAATTACAAGATGATGAGAGTATTATAATAAAAATGGCGGACAAGGGAGGAGGAGTAGTCCTAATGGATAAGGATAAATATAGGATGGAAGCAGAAAGGCTTCTAAATGATAAAAAAAACTATAGAAAATTGAATCTAGATCCCACAGAAAAGTTTTTGACAAAATTAAAGAGAATACTGGACAGTGGAAGAGAGAAGGGAATCCTAAATGAAAAAGAATTCCTATACATCCTACCAAAATTCCCGAAGATACCTATCTTTTACTTTCTCCCAAAAGTACATAAGAGCCTGAAAAACCCCCCTGGTAGACCCATAGTCTCAGGGATAGGTTCACTAACAGCGAACCTATCTGAATATGTAGATAAGTTTCTACAAAAATATGTGGTGGGTCTAAAGTCGTATCTGAAGGACACAACTAATGTCCTTAGACTTTTGAAAGATATATACTGGGACGAGAATTGCATTTTAGCAACGTGTGACGTAGTGTCGCTCTATACAAATATTAATCATAACTTTGGAATAGAGGCAGTGGAACATTTTCTACAGAAAGATAAAGACATACATAAAGACCAAAAAGAGTTTCTAATTGACAGCATACGATATATATTGGAACATAACTATTTTTCATTCGACAGAGAGTACTATCTACAAATAGAGGGGACAGCCATGGGCACGAGATTCGCACCGAGCTACGCCAACCTTTTCATGGGTCAATGGGAAGATAATTTTTTGGTCAATGCTGAGCTCGGTGCGAATCTCGTGCTATTCAAGAGGTATATCGATGATATCCTCATGGTCTGGAGGGGTAGTGAAGAGGAACTAGAGAACTTTTTGAAATTAATGAATAATAACGACAAAGGATTAACCTTTACCCATCAAATCAGTAAAGACAAAATAACATTTTTGGATTTAGATATAGCAGTAGACAATAAAAAATTAATTACCAAAACTCATTTCAAACCCACAGACTCCAACAATTACATACATGCAAAAAGTTGCCATTTCTCGAAATGGAAGAATAACATACCAATAGGACAAACACTTAGAATCCGAAAAAATTGTACAAAAATTGAAGATTTTGATGAACAGACCAAGCTCCTAGAATACAGGTTTAAAGATAGGGGCTATAAGGAGGAACAAGTACAAAAAGCAATTACTAGAGCTAGAAATACTGAGAGAGAGACACTACTAAATTATAAGACGAAAACCCAACTCCCAATAGATGATTGCAATGTACCACTTATAACAGAATATAATGACAATCACAATCAATTGAGAAAAATTCTCAGGAAACACTGGCACATTGTGAAAAATGACCCTATATTAGGGGATATCTTGCCACCCTATCCAAAAATAGTCTATAGAAAGACAAACAATTTAAAATCAATTCTAGCTCCAAGTGAGTACAAGAGAAACACATCAGAAAAAGCAATTAAAGACAGAGATTTACAGGGAAATAAGATCAAAGGATTCTTTCCCTGTACAACATGTAAATCTTGTCAATATAGCTCAAAGAAAAACAGTCTAGTAATCCCTGGGGTGGAAAATGAATACGAAATAAAGGATATCATTAGATGTAGCAGTAAAGGAGTTGTATATATAATCCAGTGCACGTGCAATTTAATCTATGTAGGCGAGACAAGCAGGATGCTGAGGGACCGGATCCGGGAGCATTTATGGAATGTTGAAAAGGGAAAACTAGAAACACACTTGTACCAACATTTTAGGGATATACATAAAAACAACTTGAAAGACTTTAGGTTCTGGGGAATCTGTAAGGTAAAAGGTAATTGGAGAGGGGGAGATTATAACAATAAATTACTTAGGAAAGAGGCTGAAATTATTTATGATTTTAATACGCTGTACCCCCAAGGACTAAATTCCGAACTGGACATCACCCCCTTTTTAGGAGAATAGCCCTTTATTATACCAAAATCCAACATCTTATATATTTCTCTATTTTTCTGTTAACTCACCCATTTATATACAGGGACAAATCCTAGTTAAATATCCAAAAATAGGTAGCACCCACTGATTAGGAAAATCACTACGGAATATCTTAAGTATTGGTTTATTAATTTATTTTAGGGCAATCCAATGTCAGACCATTATAAATGTAGTACTATTTTCAATATAGTACACTTTTAGAACACACATGATGCACTTAAGAAGCAACCCCTACGATTTAGGCCATCCTAAATTCAAATCCTGGTTTTTTTAGATTATCGATTTTATTTGTACAATTGTATTTTTAAATCCAATTTTTGTATATCTTAAAGTAAGGTTTCACTAGATGATTTGTTATGAGGGAGTTCCAGTTATTAACAATAAGCATATACAAAGCCACTGAACTTTTGGGACTATTAAATTAATTTGAACAATGTGTGGAGCATAGATTAAAAGAAGAAAAAATGGAGGTGGTTGGACAATGAAGGCATGAGGATCTCATCTGAAATAGGCACCTTAAAGAGGGAAACGAGGCTATCTGTGAGAGTACCGGAACAGGCTGGGTATATAATGAGCAGGTGCGAGACACACAGGATCTTGAGAAAGCCCCGGATAACAGGGGTGAAACGCGTAGAAAGTGCTGTGAGCGATACCTGCAAAAATTAAACATTTACGATCCGGAGGGAGCAAAGAGCTGTCAAGCTGAGAAACCAAAGACCTCTGCGTACGCCAAGTACTTAAGTGCAGAGATACCAACGGTGAACGGACACAAGATATACTTGCGCAAGTATTTTCTCCTATTTCTGTGAACAGCTGTCAGAAGCCGGTGACGTCAGAGGCGCATTAGAAGTGGAAGAGCGCGAGGACTCCCGGCCTGACAGTTTGGATCTGCAATTGTGTTTTTTTTGGAAAGGTGCCTATGAGAAAGACTGATTGATATATTGAAGATTTCTACGGAGAGAACTCTAACTTTCACATTGTTCACCTGAACATTGAGAAGGATTTTTTGGGCACAATAGGAACCAGTTCCAAAAGTGGCTTAAATCATAATTATATCGTCTGGTTACATCCCTCTTTTATTTTAATTTTATTTTTGCACATAATTTTTCACAAATATATGTATTTTGCACAAGATTGTATATCTCTTGTTTTTATATACCGCAGGAGAAGGTTTTTGATTCGCTGCCATTAGATTATTTACCTACACTTATATTATTTACCTACACTTATAAAATTGTTCCTATATATCACAGGAGAAGGTTTCTAATTTGCTGCTATTAGACAACTTATACACACTGGAATATATTTTGTTTATATATATATATCAAAGGAAAAAGTGTCTGATTTTTGCTATTTCAACTCATAGTTTCAACCAAATTAGTTTATTAGGGATTTGATATCGCATGTATGTATGAATGATTTTTGTTTTTAGTAGATTTTAATCGTCTTGACAATTAACTGTTTGACCCTATTGGTGGAGAATAAAATATAAATATATGTTTATTTAATATATATCCAGCCTAGTCTATCTCTTTGGTCATAGTATATAAGTGGAAGGTGCACAGATTACACATTACTATTACCAATTTTAATTTGGAACGACATACCTTAAGGCTACCTTAGAAGTTTTAAACCCTATCCAATACAGAGATTTAAAGGGACATTTGGTGAGTTTTTTATACCATATTTAACCCAAAGCTATTAGCGCCATCTAACCTTTTTATCATTTTAAGTATTAATGTAAAACAAATTATGCTTACCTGATAATTTCATTTCCATCTGTATGGGAAGAGTCCACAGCTGCATTTCTTACTTTTGGAAAATACTGAACCTGGCTACCAGGAGGAGGCAAAGACACTGAGCCAAAGGCTTAAATACCGCCCCACTTCCTAATAACCCCAGTCATTCTGCCGAGGGAACAAGGAACAGTAGGAGAAATATCAGGGTGAAAAAGGACTCTTCCCAAACAGATGGAAATGAAATTATCAGATAAGCATAATTTATGTTTTCAATCTTAATATGGGAAGAGTCCACAGCTGCATTCCTTACTTTTGGGAAACATATACCCAAGCTCTAGAGTACACTGAATGCTAACAGGAGGGAAAAAGAGAGGCGGACCCAATCTGAGGGCACCACAGCCTGCAAAACCTTTTTTTCCAGAAGGCTGCTTCAGCAGAAGCATAGAGGCCTTATCCTTGAAGGCCCAAAAGGAAACCGCTGCTCTCATAGAATGAGCCGTAATCCACAGAGGAGGCTTATGTCCTGCCGTCTCATGCAAAACGGATGACACTCCTCAATCAAAAAGGTAAGAAAGTCGAAGAGGCCCTCTGACACCTAAACTTCCAGGAAAGAGAACAAACAGAAAAAGAGGTTTGTCTAAATTTCTTTGTGGCCCGCAGATAGAACTTCAAGGTACAAACCACATCCAAGAATAAGTTGTAAACGTTCCTTGGACGAAGGAGGATTAGGACATAAAAAAGGAACCACAATCTCTTGATTGATGTTGCGAATTGACACTACCCTGAAGGCCGTAAATCTTTCCTGAGGAACGTCGAGGGGGCCCACCACCTCGATCAAATCCTATAAGGAGTAACACCAGAAGGTAGTTTCTCCAGCAACCGTGGCAACAGCTGCCGCCGGTTGAAACAAATATCCCATATGTTGAAACATCTTTCTTAACAGAGTTTCCATCTCTTATCCATGGGCTCTTCAAACGAAGAACTATCCTCAAGTGGGATAGTAGTACTTTTTAGCAAAGGTGAAGATAACGCCATCCCATATAGGGACGGAACCTCACAACTCCATTGAGAGACCAGGACCGGGAACAATTTGTTAAAGGGAGAAGAGGGGAAAAAAAGGAATCCAATCCTGTCCCCTCTATTCTTAATAATGTTCGCCATCTAACAGGAGCAGGGAAGTCAAGGCACCACCCTGTCCTCAAACTCTATTCAATTTAGGAATTAACGGTTCATCAGGCAATATGACCTCTGGAACCTCTGAATTTGCCAAAAACTTCCTTTAGAAGAAAGCGCAAATTCCTAAAACTAAAGTCTAGTTCCTCTGCAGCTGGAGGTTTCGAGGCAGCAGACTCCGACCCAGAAAGTTCATACTCTGAAGTCTCAGAAAGAACTTCATCCTCAGATAACCCTATCAGTCCAAAAAATGATTTGATGTACTCTGGGAAGGAGTGCAATATGTAACCTTTCACTTGCGCTTAGCAGGGCTAGGTAAAGCATTAAAAGTCACAGACACCACTGTCTTAAAAAAAAAAAAAAAAAAAAAAAAGGCCCCCTCCAGAAGGAGGATCAGCAATGCTACGGGAAAACTGCATGTGTATATAGATAACAATGTGGGGTATGCACCTCACTGGACGACAACTCCTCAGAGGTGGACGGCACCGTGGTATCAAACAGGTTTGATATTATCACATTATCAAGGCATGTGGAACATTACTGTGAGGGGGAACTAGGGCCTCCTCACCATATAAACAGGAATTACTCATTAGGAATAGAGGGAGTGCCCTCTAAAGTACCAGAATCCTCCATCGCTAGTGCAATAACCGGAGAACTAGAGAAATAAAACATCTTATTTTATTAAAAAAAACGGCACCCTTATACCCAAATGGCTGGGGCACTCACCACCTCCTATGACCCAGACAGTACAGAAATGTATGACTCCTCTCTGATAGACACCCGGTCAGGAAAGAGGGAATGAATCACATAGTGCACAATGCAGGACTGTCCCTGCTATGAACCAATAACATCTCACACATAAAACAGCATCAAATCCAATAAACAGATAAGATTATTATTCCCCCCTGTTCAATAAACCCCCATAAGGAGATATTAACCCTTGATTCTATACAGATAAAAGGAGTCACACTGTGACCCTGTCTTCTTGCGCTATCATACATGTATAAAATATGAAACGATCTTACCAGAATCCACGCCATGGAACAGGAACATGGCCCTTCAAGTGTGACAGATAGTAGCATCGCTTCTGACATGGACTTGAGTGAAGAAAGAAGCGAGTGAAACTCGTCAACGCTGATTGCCTATGGAGCTGTTAATATGAGTCGGGATGGTTTTTCAGAAAGACTCTCCCTGCATCTCCGGACTCTAACTTTCATCCATGCTCTAACTGAGAGGCTGACAGGACTACTTAAAACTCCAGTCCCATCTTGAAGAGTACTACCCTCCATAAGAGACTACTCCGAAATCTTCTAACACTTCTCTGCCAACCTCCTGAGACGAAAGGCAAAGAATGACTGGGGTTATGAGGAAGTGGGGCGGTTTTAAAGCCTTTGGCTGGGTGTCTTTGCCTCCTCCTGGTGGCCAGGTTCAGTATTTCCCAAAAGTAAGGAATGCAGCTGTGGACTTCCCATATTAAGATGGAAAAATAATGTAAAAAATATTTAAAAGGTTCTAAAAAAAAAATCTAAAATAAATATGTATTCTAAAGATTTTTTACATTATTTTTTATATTTAATATTTACATAACGCCTTAAGATAATGGTCTTCAAATGCATACCGCATTAGACATACAGCGCTAAACTCGATTTGCAATTTAAATGTTCTATTTATTTATATATACATATGATTATTATTTTAGAAAATATATCTCTACACCTGTATTTATTTTTATATATATATAAAACACACACACACACACATATATATATATATATATATATACACACAGAGAGAGAGAGAGAAGTTTATGGTGGATTTTCAATAAATGAATACTTAGGTATATTCTCGAGCCTCTTATAGGAATACTGCATGGGAGATCTTTAAAGCTAATATATCAGGCCAATTAAACTGTTTCCTTGATTAACGCTGGAAATATATACTACATAGTTGCAAAAATCTTAACTGAGTGCTAACTCAAGAGGGGTGCTCCCAAATCACAATATACCATATTAACACAATGGGATAAACATTAATATACACTTGATCAGAATCAAAAGGATATCTCTAAAATATTTCTAGTATAGAGAATTACAGCGTGAACCATCCCCATTATGCACTACATTTTCTAGATACGACTGTTTTTAATAGCTTAAGCCTAGGAGGATGTAAAGATGTGGATAGACTTTCAAACTTAACAAGATATGGTCGTTTGCAAACTGAGCCAGCAGATTAGTAATAAGGCTTTAGAGGGGTGTATTGCATTGTGTTAGAATACTGTGCGCATACATCTTTTCCAGACCGCGGTGTGGGAAACTTAGCCAGCCTTATAGGAGTAGTATAGCATGGGGTCATTCCCACACACATGCACCAGGGGACAACAAAAGGTATATTACAGATATTTCAAATTAAATAGGGCTGTCTACCTCCAGGAGCTGAAAATGCATAGACACTGTGTAGATAAAAAATCTGCAGACTCAAATACACAAACCTGTTTATAGTGGGATGGTAGCGAGATAACTTGCACTTTATATTGCCAATAGCAAAACCACTGCTGTAATTGTGATTGACCTGTAGATATAGCAGTCAAGTGAGTAACATTCTATTGTCATAGACGGTACAAAGCAAGACATGTCAGGGCACTGTATACCTCAAATATTCAAAAAGAAGTACTAACCATTCAGGAGATAAGGTACTAGTACAGGGGAGATCTTTGAAACATAGCAGATTGATCAACTAAGGTTGAATAAACATGCGGTTTTAAGATATAATGTAAATGTACATATGTGGTACAGATTACCCCACCGCTCATAATATGGATAACCAATATAACCAAAAAACAAGGTAAGAAGTTAATACTAGGTTTGAGATTGGCCCTTAAATATCAATAGGCAAACTAAAGGTATTGTTTTCTTTCTTTAAGTTTTCCTCCCTCTTCTCTGTGCAAAGGGGATAAAGCAGATAAAATGCCTCATAATGGATCTCAAACAAGGGTCTACTAACCCTTTAATAGGTAAATATAGAGTAATGAGAGAAATTCTGTTATGGCCCTGGGTACTCAAATAGATTGAGGGTCTAAGGAGCCAGCTGAGCAAATTTGAGGTATTGGCGTCACTTACTAGGTACTAGTGTCTATATGTACAGGGTAACTGTGTAATATAGTCCATTACAGGAAATAATTATCAAACTATACAATAGAATATGTTCACATTTCCTTCAAATGTAAAAAGTGGGCTTCTAAACAAATATCATTGGACCACGGCGGTTCTGATCATAATTCAGCCGATTCCCATTGCCCTGCGAGTGAGTCTCATGCTGTCTGTAACAGAGATAAGGCTTGCAAAAACCTTTAATCCAAACCAGATCTAACACCCTTTGTAGTAAAGATAACCGTATCTTGAATCCAAGGTAGATTACACTGTCCCTCTGGTATTCCTCGGTCAGGGCAGTCTCTGTGGTGATGTAAGTTGAGCGCTGCACAATGTATCTAGCCTTTTCATCCGAGTGATCCTGCATCTAATCCAATGTCGGTGATGTTGAGGAAGTAACGTGTTGATTGTAGCACTAGCTGCTCCTTCACAACAACTGTCGGCTTTCCAGACACTTTATGCAGTGCCTGCTCCTCCAATGGTAGTCGACGTAAGACCCACTGATCCAGAGTAGATTCAATACTTGATTTGTAGCCTTTGCCAACATTGTAGTTCAACGAAGCCTCCAGAGAATTTCCCCCCCTCACATATGGTAACAAAAAAGAGTTAAACACATGGATCAGTGGGATGCATGTGGCTTCTGTGAGGTAACCTGCGCAGCTGTTTGCACTTCCTTACACAGAGTTGCGCAGGAGGAAATCAAGGCATCTAAACAAGGTAAAAATGTAGCAGTCAGTTCTTCGAGGACTTGATGTACGTAATCCGCCATCTTAGCCTGCAATTTTAATGCCTTCTGTGGGTGAGAGGAGTTGTTCACTCTCCGGCTGTCTCCAGGGATATCAAATGATTCCAACTGGTCCGAGTAGCAAAACTATTAAGGATATACGCTTGGAGTTGTGCAAAATAAAACTTAATTAACAGTTTAGTGAGTCTCCACTACAGAGCTCCAACTTCACGCTGCCATCAAGTTGCCCCGCCCACCGGAAGTCTCTCCAATTACTTTTTTTACCAACTGCAGAGTATAAAATGTATGATATTTGCTTTTTTAAGGCTTGTTTGTGTATATGAATTAGCTGCTTTTGTGTTTTGAAGCCACAAACTAACAAAATGGGTTGAGCTTGTAGGTATAATTAGATCTCATTACTTTATCACATTGTGCACATATACCTGCTTCTTTATCTTATATCTGTCCATAAACCAATCACCAATACTTGGAGGGAACAATGGAAAAATTAACATTTTATTACCTTATCTCTTTTATAACCCACTGGGAGTGTAATTTCTTCTACTGGCTGTGTTAACACAGCTTGGCCTTGAGGCCAAAGACCTTCATGATGGGTGAGGATAACACAGGCTAAATAATCTATTTCAAATGCCAATATAAAGGGTAAAGGAAATACTTGTAAACAATTTAATTTACTCCAGCAAGTAAAGTGGATCATTGGGAACAAATTAAAGGGGAGAACATTTTTGAGTAAACTGTCCCATTAAATAACTTTCTGTGCCTGAACACAGTGTTATCTATAAAGCCCACATGAACTATCAATTCTTTTGTTGTGAAAAAGTAATTTAAAAAGCATGTGATTAGAGGCAGCCCTCAAGGGCTTATAAATTAGCATAATGGCCTACCTAGGTTTAGTTTAAACTAAGAATACCAAGCTAAAAAATCAAATTTGATGATAAAAGTAAATTTGAAAGTTGATTAAAAAACACAATTGATGCTTACCTGATAAATTTCTTCCTTTCCGGATATGGTGAGTCCACGGAATCATCCATTACTAGTGGGAATATCCCCCCTGGCCAGCAGGAGGAGGCAAAGAGCACCACAGCAAAGCTGCTATAAATATCACTTCCCTCACCCATAACCTCCAGTCATTCAGCCGAAGGGAAAATGGAAAAAGAAGATAACACAAAGGTGTAGAGGTGCCTGAGGTTTTAGTTAAAAATAACTGTCTTAAAATAAAGGGTGGGCCGTGGACTTACCATATCCGGAAAGAAATACATTTATCAGGTAAGCCTAAATTATGTTTCCTTTCCTAAGATATGAAAAGTCCACAGAACCATCAATTGCTAGTGCGAACCAATACCCAAGCTAGATGACACAGCTGATTAGGGAGGGACAAGACAGGTAACCTAAACAGAAGGCACCACTGCATGAAGAACCTTTCTCCCAAAAGCAGCCTCAGCTGAGACAAAAATATCAAATTTGGAAAAAGTATGCAGAGAGGACCAAGTTGCAACCTTGCAAATCTGTTCTACAGAAACTTCCTTCTTGAAAGCCCAAGAAGAAGTGACAGCCCTAGTGAAATGAGCTGAAATTCTCTCAGGAGGCTGCTGTCCAGCAGTCACATAAACTAAATGCATTATAGTACTCAACCAAAGAAAAAGAGAAGTAGCTGAAGCTCTCTGACCTTTATGTTTTCCAGAGAAACAAATAGCAAACTGGCGACAATCCTTAATCGCCTGTAGATAGAAAATAAAAGCATGCACAACATCAAAGTTGTGCAACAAATGTTCCTTATGAGAAGAAAGATAAGGACACAGAGAAGGAACAACAATTTTCTGATTAATATATCTATCCAAAACCACTTAGGAAGAAAACCTAACTAGTACGAATAACCGCCTTAACTGCATGAAAGATAAGATAAGGTCAATCCCACTGCAAAACTGAGAGCTGCAAGACTCTCCAAGCAGAAAAGATAGCAATGAGAAACAAAACCTTCCAAAATAACTTAATATCTATGGAAAGTAAAGGCTCAAACAGAGCCTACAGCAAAACTTTAAGAACAAGGGCAAAACCCTAAGGGGGAGCAACTGATTTAAACACAGGCCTGATGTAGACCAGTGCCTGACAAAAAGATTGCACATCAGGCACATCCACCAGATGCTTATGAAGCAAAAAAGCCAATGCAGAAAACTGACCCTACAGGGTACTGACTGACAAACCCTTCTCCAGACCACCCTGGAGAAAGGATAAAAAATTCAGAAAAACTCCCGCTTAGACAAAACTAAGCGTCCAATCTTCAAGCAGTCAGCTTCAGAGATTTAGATGAAGTAAAAGACCAAGAATCAGAAGTCCTTCCTCAGAGGTAGTCTCCAAGGTGGAGAGACGACATTTCCACTAGGTCTGCATACCAGATCCTGAGAGGCCACGCAGGGGCTAATAAAATTACTGCCGCTCTCATCTGAAAATGAGTAATGACTCGTGGAAAGAGAACAAATAGGAAAAAGGTATGCAAGACTGAAATCCAAGAAAAACGTCAGAACATCTATCAGGACGGTCTGTGGATCACATGACCATAAACCGTACCTTCGAAACTTGGCGTTCTGTCGAAACGCCCACAGAAGCCAACTCCTGAAACCCCCCATGTAAGAGTCTACCTAGAGAACACTTCCGGATGGAAATGCTAACTCCCCGGGATGAATTATCAGTCTGTATAGAAGTCCGACTCCCAATTGTCCACCCCTGGAAAGTGGATGACCGACAGCAAATGTGAGCTTCCTCCAACTGAACAATCCAAATCACCTCCTACATGGCTAAGGTACCCCTAGTTCCTCCCTAATGGTTGATATAAACCCTAGAGGTGATACTGTCCCACTGGAACCAAGCTAGGGACGACTGAGGTCAAGTCATCAGAGCATTGCGAATTGCTCTCAACTCCAAGATGTTTAAAGAGGAGAGCAGACACTTCTGAGTCCATAATCCTTAAACAAGACCCAGACAGCTTACCACAGCAGGTTGGCATCAGTGTTCACATCCCCCAGGAATATCTCCAGAAGCACGTGCCCGGAGATAGATACTACTGAAAAAATACTACGGAAAAAAGTCTCTTGTCATCTGATCTAAATTTAACCTTTAAGACAGATCCGAAAGTTCTCCATGTCATTGAAAATAGCAAAAGGAATGATAACCATGGAATACCATCAGACCAATTCTCTCCATACACAGGGTCACAGAAAAGTGAAGAAATATCAACTGCAGCTAAATCCAAACTCCCAACCTACTGGTTGCAAGATGGCGAAGCAATCCACCGGCCACTAAAGCTTACTGTTGGCCGGACAGAAGACTGCAGAGTGGGGAAACGGAATAAATCCTTGATTTCTGACCTCTGAAAGACATCTCCGAAATAAAGAATCATATAAAGGTCCAAGCATACTGCACCTGGTGTTCCCAGGCTGTTTCCCATCCAGGTACTGACCAGACCTGACCCTGCATAACTTCAGAGATCAAACAAAATCGGGTGCATTCAGGGTATTGTGGCGGTAGTCCCAAATAAATTAACCTTGTGGATAGAACAAGGGAACTTATCTCCAGATTCATTTCCCATCCCCGGAAAAGAAGATTGGACAAGATCTCTTAAAAGAGTTAGCTCGAAGTCAGGATGATACCTTAACTATATATTGTCCAGAAAAACACACTTGCAGTATCCAAAGACCTAAAGGTCTGTCTGGGATGGCGCAAACTAAGAAAACTAGAGAAGATTCCGATTAAGGAAACAATAAATCTCTCAGGTCTAAGTTCGTTATGAACAGGCCCACTAGAACCAAAGGAGAAAGGATACTACTTTGAAGGACAGAATCTGAAATATATGTGGTAAATATCTATATTCCATTCCCAAACTGGGACTGGAGCTGTCACTCCCAGAGATGAAGACCCTGAATCCAGTTCAAGGAATGCCTCTCATCCTACTTGGATTGCAGATATTCTAGAAAGAGAAATCTGCCCCTAGGAGGAAAACCTTAGATTGGACTTGAGAAAGGCATGACACAAACAAAGTCTCATCCTTAAAAGGAGACACTAGAAGCGTGTATTTGGAGGAAACAGAAAGAATTGAATCTGCAACTACAGAACTATAAAGCCTAGGCTGTAGCACTAAACCACAGGTAGGCTTCTCAGCTGACCATAGATTTCAGCCACAATGCCCGGCGGCTAGTACAGCAAGTGTAATAAGACAAGACATTGCTCTAAATGAACAATTAAACCTCCAGCTTCTTACCTATGTCAAAAAGAAAACTAGATTATCTACACAGAGTTCTCTGATTAAAAGTAGAAAGTTCCCTTCTACTAAGGACACCGTGCATTTCAAGAGAGATAGCGACAGGAAATCATAAAAAGGACATGAGACAGGGAGAAATATCCCTAGATTCTCTATAACAATCCTGTAAACATCTCACAGCACGTTTAGAACCCTTCCAGAGAGGAAAGAAAAATATAGAACTGATAAAGTTCACAAAACTCCGAAAGAAAGACAACGATAGGGATCGGTGTCATCCAGTCAGCCAAGACCTACTGACAATATAAGAGGCTTTGAAGCAAACAACTGAAGGATACCACTTCAGTAACAGATGAAGGAATTAAACTGTCCATATCTGAGATCTCAGCCTCAGAAGCTACC
Source organism: Bombina bombina (assembly GCF_027579735.1). Lineage (NCBI taxonomy): Eukaryota > Metazoa > Chordata > Amphibia > Anura > Bombinatoridae > Bombina > Bombina bombina. The sequence goes on along the minus strand of NC_069503.1, from coordinate 366,096,301 downwards.
GGCGAATCCTCCTCACTATATTGGAAGAAGACAAACCTGAGTAGCAGCATGTGGAGCAGAAACCCTCTTATCTGAGACTTAAAATGTCCTCTTACCTTTTCCCTGAAGTAAAGGAAAACATACCAAGCCACAGATACCGCAGAATTACAGAAATAAATGTTTAAACCAATTCTTAGTTGAGCAAGCCTTCCACCTAACTTCAGCATCAGTAGAAGGAATTCTACTGCCTGAATCCGAAATTTTATCCTCAGATGCACCCGAAGAATTTTCATCCTCAGACTTCTGAGAGGAAATACTTTGATTAGCCACTTCAGGATCAGAAACCTTACTGTTTCTTTAAATTTCCTTTTGCGTTTTCCCTGCAGCATGGGAAAAGCAGACAGCACCTCAGATACCGCAGAAGATAGCTGGGTAGCAATATCTTGCAAAATAACTCCAGACGGAGCATGAGAGGAAACGCAGGGCACTGCATGTGCAGATGAATAGGATTGGGACGCTTGAGGAGAAAGCTGCGGCACATCTGAAACAGGAGGCTCCTGGACAGCATCCACCTTAACTAATGATGGCTCAGGGTCAAAAAGTCTATTTCTATAAGCTAAAGTTCTTTCAATACATGAACAAAAAGGTACTAAAAGTTCCACCTGGGCATCAAAATATAAGCTACAGGTAACATCCTGCACAGCCTCCTGATCCATAATACAAAAAGAAGCAAATAAAAAAAAAAACAAAAAAAAACTTTTTTTTTTTTAAATTTTAACAAAGGATATAATACAGAACCAAAAAAACGTTCTTAAATAAATGTTCCCTTTAAATTGACCAAATCAAGAAAACATACCCCAGGCAACACTCTACACGTCAGCAAAATTACTGAGGTGCCCTGCCTGTCCTGCAACCCGCAGCAAGCCGAGGGAAAAAACAATCCAGTTTACAATCCGGATTTCCAGAGAAACAAAAACAGCAAGAGCCATCTGAAATATGGGCACCTCACTCTTACAGGAAGTGGAAAAAAGTGCAAAAAAACCCCTCTGACATCACAGAATTAGAACCTCCCTAAAAGGGGCGGTCCTACAGCTGATAAAAAAAGCAATTTTTTTAAAAAACAACTTTCTTGAAAAACAGGCTTAAAAACAAACAATAAACCCCGCCAAAAAAGTACATAATCTGTTATTAAAAACGGATCCTCACTGAGCCATCAATAAAATAAATAACTCCTCACACTAACAGTGCCTGCAAAAACTGCCATAAAAACCTGCACCCTGACAGGAATAATAAAAAATGTCCCCCTGCAGCGTTTCAGCTGAATAAGTGCCAAATTTCTCCCTGCTTACATAGAAAAATAAAACTGGCACTTACCTCAATATTTATCTGTCCGGCAGCAGGACAGCTCACCTGGTTTGAGAGGATGCCATCCCTCACATGGACCTGTGGAAATACAGAAAGACTGAATAAACTTACTCAGGCTATCTAAATAGGGCAGCAAAATGTGTTGGAAAAACGCAGTGAGGATTGTACCCCACAAGTTCCCAATTGCTTAAACGCCACCATTGCGCTACTGAAGAGGCTGACATGGGTTAAGGCTAGACCCTTTAGAAAGATCAGAGCAAACCTACTCTGCTTTAAAATAAAATAATCTTGATTGTAGATCAGACACCAAAACTTCGCCACCTCCTTGCACCGCAGGCAAAGAGAATGACTGGAGGTTATGGGTAAGGGAAGTGACATATATAGCAGCTTTGCTGTAGTGCTCTTTGCCTCCTCCTGCTGGCCAGGAGTGATATTCCCACTAGTAATTGATGATTCAGTGGACTCACCATATCTTAGGAAATAAATTACATGTCCTATATGAATAATTAAAAGTTTTATTTTGACTAGACTGTCCCTTTAAGTACATATGTAAAAAAAGAAAAGAAAGACCAAACAGGACTTAGGAAAATCCTGTAAAAAACAAGGGGATACAGCACTCTTTATAATTAAATTTATTGATACAAATCAAATGGATGCATTGTGTGAAAATGCTATAACCGTACATAAAAACCTTTGTACATAATGCTGGCAGAGCAAACAAATTCATACGACGTCTCATATAAAAATATAACACGACCAAAGCATAGAAAATGCCTGATACACTATAAGGTAGTACAGAAGTATATACTAGGAGTGTTAGCAAAAAATCCCAACTGACAACACATTTATCATAAGGCTAGGATAGTATAAACACTCAGTTTATGAAAACAGCCCGTTAGGCCAGGTGCTTTTGTGTTAAAGACAGTTCCATGAGATTATTGCAAACACAGGCTACAATGTAGCGTATCACAAGAATTTGTGAGCCTTAATGATATGACCAAAGGGAGGAAAAGGCTGAAGGTAATTGGAGTTACCGCTGTTGTTACAAAGGACTACAAAGCATATAGGGACTAAGTAACAATTTTACCGTCTTGTGCATTCCAGCACATAGTTCAATCTTCAATCCTCGATTAGCCTTAGCAGAGATGTCCTTGCCCGCGTCACTGTAGGGAACCCGTGTCTGTGTGCGTTAAGTATAAAGCCACTCACCCATGCCGGGCTGCACCTTTCCAAAGGATCACGGTCAGCTGGATGTGGAAAGGACCCTGGTTTAGAGGCCGTCTATCAAAAGGGCATCTTTTTCTTTGGTCAAAATGTGTCAGTTTAAAATTGCTGATAGCAGGATGTACAACATGATCAGCAGCTTGCGAACGCATGTTTCTCCCCCATATGCTCCTACAAACAGGGGCTTCGTCAGGGCCTGATCATTTCGTTGTCAGTTGGCAAACGTACAAAATCAGCAGGGGATCAAATAATTTTATATACACACACACAATATATATATATAAATATATATATATATATATATATATATATATATACATACACACACACACATCTCAAACATAAGTCAAGAAGAGAAAAGGTTTAAAATAAAACCACATCAAAGACTGGGAATTCAGCACTCTTTTCAAAAAAACTAAACAAAAACAAGAGCAACACACATTACATTAGAAAAAGGTTGTTTTTATTCCCACACTGTGCCGAGCGCAGGCCCACTGAAATAGCAGCATCTAATTATCTGGATAAAGTGAATATCGTGATTAACATTATATTCAGAATACAAATAGTATACATATATTCTTAAATGCTAGGACCGGTCCATGTGAAATTACAAGCAGTTAGTAGGAGGTTGAAGCCTTCCTAAAATGTACCAAAACTAGTAATGCTGGTATAGATAGTGTAACTGACTAAGCACAGAATGCAGGTCTCAAAAATACTTACACAGATAGGTTTTAATAAAACTGGAAGTGAGAGTTGCTACAACTGTGCATAGACACTTGTATCTTTATAAATAACAGTAAGTTAGAAACCAAGCATTAAATATATTGCTAGGCAACCATGTCAGTAAACAATCGTGTGGATGCATGCATAAGGTATAGGGTATAAATCTATAAGGCGGTTATTACAAGGATACCTAGAAAAACAAGAACCGAAAGACAGATATAGTAATAGTCAGACTGTAATCGACAAAGTGGTAAGTCTTTCTCTTGGTATCCACTTGCCCTGTGAACTGGGGAAGTACTGTATAGCATGAAGTAACTGAGCCCAAGTAAGCAAGAATATGTAATAATTAATGTAGCACTTTGAAGCATGATTATTAGTACTGCAGCAGGAGGAAAGATTTTGAACAAAGACAGAAATTCAGGAGGAAATCTCTTGTAAATACGTATACCCCTCTGTCAACTGCACCCGTCTTAGGTAGGTCTCAGCTTAAGTAAAGCAAGGTGGAAGCAGGATTGTATAGCAAGTTATGGTACAAAACACAGATACAGGAGGATACTACGTGTGTGTCCGTATCCCTCTGTCAACTACACCTGTTTTCTGCCGGGCTTCAACACCATTCTTCCGATCATTCCATCTGACGGACAGCTTTACAGATGAAGTGTAGAATCCACTACATAGACCGTATGGATAGCATAAAGACCTCCAGGGCGTACTCCGAAGTGATTAACTTTGCTTGGGCTTTCAAACTTTGTTATGCGCTCAAATTACTCCGCCATCCGATCCACTAAACAAGCGTGTTAGGTCACATGGAGCGGCCAGCCAATTGCTGACGCGCGTTTCACCCCCTCGTCACAAGAGAGACGGGGCTTCATCAGGGCTTAGTGAAGTGACGTATTTTTGGTCTATATATAAGTCCATACAAACTCCGCCCTTATGGGAGGTGAACGTTCTAGATACAATATATGAATAGTGATTTTACTTTAACAATTCAATGCAATATAATTGCAAAACAATTTACCACGTTCCAGATAGAAAGCTCATATACAGCAAGTCATGAGTATATGGTAACCCTTGTATTTCAAAATAGATATACGAATAAAACCTAAGAATATTACCTATATAAAGAAATTTTACAAAAAGCAAGCCATATCAAGCCTTTCATTCATCCCATTAGGGCCAATGGTAGAGAGGCTACAGATCCGTTTACACTCCTTCTGGAGAAGGACCTTATCATTATTGCCACCTCTACCATTAGTAATACCTCTGTCTATGCCTACCACCCTCATGCAGTCTGAGCTACTATTGTGAAAGCTCTCAAAGTGTCTTGCCACATTACTATTTTGGACTTTATTTGTTATATCATCTCTATGCTCCAGGATCCTATCCTTCAGCAATATTTTCGTCTTCCCAACGTAAAAACTGGGACAATTACAATTGAGTAGATAAACCACTCCTTCAGTATTACAATTAAATAAGTATCTTTGCTTATAGACCCTTTCAGTACAAGCCAAAAATACTTTTGTTTTTGTCATAAATTTGCAGGCAACACACTTATTACAGGGAAAATTGCCTACTAGCTTTTGGCTTGAGAGCTAATTCTTTTGTGGAGCAGTAAATTTACTTCTTACAAGTTTATCTTTTAAGTTGGGGGCTTCTTTTGGCTGTCAATGTGGGAGTTGTACCGACTTCCTTGGCTACACTTTCATCATTAAGTAGAATTTTCCAGTTCTTTCTAAGAATATCTCTAACCCCATTCCAGAGACAGTTGTACTTCGTCACTAGTCTAATATTACTGCTTTTTTCTTTCTCTTTTGAGAAGAGAAGGGTTTCCCTATCTGTTTTTCTTGCCTCATTATTTGCATTATTGAGAATATGTTTAGGATAGCCCCTAGCTTTAAATCTGTTCATCATTAAGGCTGCATATTTGTCATACTTAGATCTAGATGAACAGTTTCTACGGAGACACAGAAACTGTCCTTTGGGGATACTTTTTATGAGATGTTTAGGATGATGACCTTTGGCTGACAGGATACTGTTGGTTGCAGTCTCCTTACAAAAGTTTTCCGTCACTAGAGTGTCATTTTCAACCTTTATGTCAATGTCCAGGAATGAGAGATTGACCTTGCTGGAGTTGACCGTGAGAACAATGTTCCTATCATTCGAATTCAGATCCTCTACAAAATTAGTTAGTTCTATTTGAGAACCCTCCCAGATAATAAATATGTTATCCACATAGCGGAGCCATAGATTAACTTTTTCATTGAACAGTTTCTTTTGATATACTTCTTCCTTTTCCCAGGCCCCAAGGTGGAAGCAGGCATAGGTGGGGGCACAGGTGGCCCCCATAGCAGTACCTCTAACTTGCCTGTAGATCTCGTTATCAAATGAAAAGACATTGTTCTCAAGGACAACCTGCAACAGATCAATAACAAAGTCAGTATGATTACAGAAAGCTAGTCCTCTAGAATCTAAATAATGCTTTGCTGCATCGATTCCTATATTGTGCGGAATGGATGAATAAAGGCCCTCCACATCCAATGATACTAATAAAGCATCATGTGGTATGGAGAGACAATCGATTTTCCTCAAAAAATCTGCAGTGTCTATGACATAAGAAGGCATGGTACTAAGAAAGGGTTTTAGAAAGAAATCAATGTTATTTCCAAGGTTCTCTGTTACACTACCAATCCCTGAAATTATTGGGCAGCCAGGAGGATTTTTCAAATTTTATGGACTTTGGGGAAACAGTAGAATACTGGCATTACTGGGAACTCATTAAATAGATATTTAAACTCAGCAAGGTTAATTATACCACAGCTTTTAGCATCATTCAGCTTCTTAAAAATAAGGGACTGAATATCAGGTACTGGATTTGACATTAGACGTGAATACTGATTTCTATTTAGAAGTTGTCTTAACTTCTAAAACATAACTAGTCTGGTCCCAAAGGACCACATTGCCCCCCTTGTCCGCTGATTTAATCACTACAATATCTGCTGCTGTGAGTTCATTAAGTGCTTTTCTTTCAGATTTTGTTAGATTATCATCAATTATGTTTGTTAAGGTCTGTGGATGTGGATGTCTTTTTCTACCTGTCTTACAGATATGTTCACCACTGGAACTGTAGAAAGTTGTGGCATAAATGTAGACTTAGGTTTAAAGTCTGAACTGATTTTAATTTCAGTGGGTAAAGGGATAATAGGTGGTTGAGTAGAGTCAGCAGTATTTGACAGTAAGAGTTCTTCTAAGTCACGTAGGGCCAGTCTGTCACCTCTATCCAAACCAAGATCAGCAATAAGGTTCTTACTTTTGCCTTTAAACATTTACGATAAGACAATACATCTAGCAAAACAATGGAGATCTTTTATAAATTCAAATTTATCTAAACCATTTGTGGGACAGAAGGAAAGGCGCTTCTTAAGGACACTTATGTGAGCCTGGTTAAGGTTAAAGGAGGACAAATTGATTATTTGCAAGTCATCATCAGGGGTATTTAAAAGCCCCTACATCATCTGTATCTCCTGGGACGTCCCCTCTGTCCTCTCTCCTGGCTGTAGTCTCTCTGTCGATTTTGTCTGAATGGATATCTCCTCCCTCTGGAGTTTATATTCCCTCCTCCTGTGTCTTTTCCTGCCCCCTCTCCTTATATATATATATATATATACATACACATACACATACACACACACAAATATATATGTAAACACATCTGTACACACACACACATATACACATATTTTGACATGTCTATGTATGTATATATGTTAGAGCCCATTTTTGTCAAACACCTTATACCATATATCTTTGAGCCCTTACAACCTTTTTAAAATTTAAATGTAATCATTTTTATCAGATAGTTATAAATGTATTTATGTTGTGTTTAATATAACTATTTTATATTATGCAAGTTCTTCAATCAAGATAACCCGATGAATGCAAATTGTGATTAAACAGGAGACAGAAGCCAAAGAACTCGCCAGGGTCCAAACCAAAAGGGCAGGCCAGAAACAAGGATTGACAGGGTTTCCATACAAATAACCAAGCACTGGACAAGGTTATGCAATAACATTTTAACACTTCCCATCCAGACGTGGCACCCAGGAAACAGCAGGAACATTACTGATAAGAAATATACAAATAGAGCTATCCTAGTGCACTTCCACCAAGAATCTTCACACAGAAGGTAAATAGCTCACCTTGAGCTGTCGCAAACACTAATCGGAAACTCCTCTAGCATGGCCCGGACTTATGCAGCTACAGCCCTTCTAGGCTTAAAGGGACAGTCAACCATAGAATTGTTATTGTTTTAAAAGATAGATAATCCCTTTATTACTCATTCCCCAGTTTTGCAAAACCAACACAGTTATATTAATGTACTTTTTACCTTTGTGATTACCTTGTATCTAGGAACCTTCTTCCAGCCCCCTGATCACATGACTGTGACTGTTTATTATCTATTGTCTTAAATTTAGCATTGTTTTGTGCTAAATCTTAAATAACCCCCTGTGCCTGATCACAGTGTTATCTATATGGCCCACGTGTACTTTCTGTCTCTTTGTGTTGAAAAGAGATTTAAAAAGCATGTGATAAGAGGCAGCCCTCAAAGGCTTAGAAATTAGCATATGAGCCTACCTATGTTTAGTTTAAACTAAGAATACCAAGAGAAAAAAGCAAATTTGATGATAAAAGTAAATTGGAAAGTCAATTAAAATTAAAAGTCCTATCTGAATAATGAAAGTTTAATTTATACTTGATTGTCCCTTTAATGCACCCAAAAACTCCTTTTGCACCGCAGGACTTGACATCCCAAACTTAGTGTGCCTACAGACACTCCAGAACTGCAGGTAGGAATAGCGTGGTTCTTATTCCGCCTCAGGGCCTGACACAAGATCAGTTCAGAGATGTTTCACCAGAAAAGACTACTTGGAAGAGAGTTTTATTTTCCTCTCTCTTGATGTAGGATGCTTTTGCTTGTTAAGGCAACTCTGGCACAAAAAAACTTCCAGCTGAAAACAGCACAGAATTACTCCCCAGAAAAGTTAAGGTTTTAGGAACTTCGGAATCCATTAAAGGGACAGTCTACACCAGAATTGTTATTGTTTTCAAAGATAGATAATCCCTTTATTACCCAGTTTTGCATAACCAACACAGTTATATTTATATACTTTTTACCTCTGTGATTATCTTGTATCTAAGCCTCTGCAAACTGCCCCTTTATTTCAGTTCTTTTGACAAACTTGCAGTTTAGCCAATCAGTGCTGGCTCCCAGGTAACTTCACGTGCATAAGCACAGTGTTATGTATATGAAACACATGAACTAACTCCCTTTAGTGGTGAAAAACTATTAAAATGCATTCTGAAAAGAGGTGGCATTCAAGGTCTAAGAAATTAGCATATGAACCTTCTATGTTAAGCTTTCAACTAAGAATACCAAGAGAACAAAGTAAAATTGGTGATAAAAGTAAATTGGAAAATTGTTTAAAATTACATGCCCTATCTGAATCATGAAAGTTTATTTTGGACTAGACTGTCCCTTTAAGCATATGACACATCAATCCTAGAAGACTAATCCTTCTCTTGGGGTTTCCTTTTGACTAGGCTAGTGATGTTGCAATTTTAATTGGGTAGTCTCAAAATCCGTACACAGAAACCCTTGTCCTCATTTTTATTATTGAAGTATCACTGTATTCTATTACACTGAGTACATGACCAAGGGGTGTACAATATATTCCATTTTCATATAGTATTTCAATTCAGATACTAAACAATACAAACCTATTTGGTGGTAAATTAGAAACTGCCTGAATGAGTTTAGGGAATGGTTTTAGCTAGCTGCAGCAAGGATGAAGAGGCTGTTTATTTTGTTGTGGTATTGTGATAAGAAAATTAGGAGAGTAGGTGGTAGGCTTTTTAAAACATGAGGACTTTGGGAGACAGTCTAAATAAGTGAGGTAGAACATTTTCACAGAGAAAAGTCATCGCAAGAGATGTCTTGGAGAAAGGAAGGAAAGTTTTTGTAATTTATGAATGTTAAAAACAGAACCAAAACACATTTATTTATGCGACTTATACCATCTAAGAATATTTCCACTAACTACTATAGGTTTACCACTCATACAAATATGAAACATAGAAAAATAGATTTTGACGGCAGATAAGAACCATAGGCCCAGCAAGTCTGCCCGATATTTCCTAAAAGTAAACTTATCTAGTTGGTAGGATAGCCTTATGCTTATCCCAGACATTATTAAAGTCCCCCACAGTGTTTGTCATTACCACTTCTTGTGAAAGTGTATTCCATGAATCACTCACCATTTATGTAAATCTAAAATCAAACACAGGAAAGAGGCGCCGTATGTGTGAATCTGAAGAAGCCAACGACAAATATAAGACATGTGCAGGGTACTCACAATGTGAAAAGGCACTCCAATGTGCCTATAGGGGCAGGCTGGTATTCACAGCAAACCAGCTGGCTGAACCGGCTAACCAGGATACCCAAGGTAGAGGACTCTATGTCTTGATGGACTGTGTATACTGGATCCAGCAATGTGGGAACAGGAGATTCTGTAGCGGCACTCAGTTGTGCCAGTAGAGGCAGGCTGGCTTTCTCAGCAACCCAGCTAGCTGTGTAGAGTATGAAGCAGGATACTAGGCAGCAATCAGGATTGGCAGGTAGCTCAGAAATGGACAATTGCAATGAGGATATATGATTAAAAGAAGGATTTTAATAAAAATTAAAAGCAATAAAATACATATATTCCTCATGCACAGTAAGTAAGTAGCATGCAACGCGTTTCTCGGTGTCAACCGTTTCCTCAGGCATGTGTTCTAACTCTACATAAACATCTTATAAAGGCCTGAGCTACCTGTATTGCCCCACCCTTCATGACAAAAGAAACCAATCACAAAGGCCCTTTGTTTAATTGCCCATTAGTTGATACACCTGCACACTTCTCATACCAAACCCTAATATGCTTGCAGGGCTTGTACATGTTTTGTATTAAATGGGGGAGGAAAACCTAACTAAATGTCTTTTTGAAAAAAGTGCCCCAGTTGAGGATCATAATAACATTACTGAATGTTTAAAGAATAACATATATGCTCCCGGTATGTGGCCTTAAATAAATAACATACTCTCTGCGATTGACCTCATTCTATAACCATAAAACCAAATATTCATACCTGTCTGCTGGTCTTTGGCGTAGTACCTAACAAATACACAAAATATCCAAATATCGAAATTTTTCTATATTAGATCTTCTGTGTTTCACTGTGGATCACTAATCGCCTAATACACACAATTTTGTCAAAAACAAATGACCGCCACCCAGATCGTAAAAAGTAAACAATCCTCTGTGATTGTTTGGCGTCTGACGTCAACGCCAATGATAGGCTGATAGGTTCCAACTTTCTAACCAATCCTAAATGAGAACCGCTACACACCCCCACTGGAGCGTGTCCGCGAATCTTCAAACTCATAACAAATGGAAAAAAGGCTCTCTCATTGAAGTCCTCGGTGCCCACAGCCCTCTGTAAACATTACCAGCACCGGCTCTGGTACCGATCAGTGTCGCAAGCTAGATCCAGCTCCCGCATATAGGCCGATTTAGGGGAAACTTCTCCCAGCTCAGGTCCATCAGCGGCAAGACTCACCTCCTCACTACGTCACTCAGCTGTCAGCAACATCCTCCGTAAATACTCCCACAACTGGGTACACTCGCTCCTATGGCTAAGCGATACTAGTGCCAGCAGCTATTCCTGTTGTTTAGCCTATGATGCAGCAAGGTATCTAATGGGTGACATTGTATATATGGCAAGAAAAGTTGAAAAGATTATCGCCACTATATGATCCAAAATGAATCTCTACCTAGTGCCCCAATATACAACCCAAAACAAAAACGAGACAAACTGACCCTCTACATGATCATAACCACCATGCTTGGTGGTCCATACCTAAACTAGGTGTGCTCTCCGCACACTAATATTTATAACAAGTGTAACAAGTAAACGTGCTAATTTTTTTAGAGTCCAATACACTCACTGGTCTATATTGTATTAACAACATTTTCTCTTTATAAAATACTGTATGTCAGAAAATGATTTACATATTGTAACCCTTGATTGATAAGGTACAATGATTTACATATTGTAACCCTTGATTGATAAGGTACAATGACCTACCAAACCCCTTATATACCACACTATCATCCCTGCCAGTGCTATGCATTAGAGTTATACTAAGAAGGTCATTAGTTATAAACCACTATGTGCATATGACCATGATAAAAAAGTGCTTCACATATTGTGACCCTTATTTATTAATATATATAATAATAATATCATACCATTCTCCTCATACTCAAATACTTCTAACCTTACTGGTGCCATAAATAACTAAATGGTCCTAAATCCCTACCGAAAATAATCATATGAATAATGGACAAGTGATACTAAATTAACCCAAACTTTTATCCTATCTCATTTAACATAATACATATGTAAAATCAATCAGTGAAGGTTCCTGGTCATGATATACCATTAAACGTGATATATATACAATCATAAACAATTATAGTGATGGTGATGACTAATGTTGTGCGTGATGTATATACTAAATCAAAAATGGTCTGTGTATATAAGAAATTCTCCAATGGGAATGTGTTGGAATCTGTGTGTGATGTAATTTTGTTGTGTAATCTCCATATAGTGGTATATGTGTATAGTGATATCCCTATGTACCTGTTAGAACAATTAGCTCTAGGTGTGTGTATATAGAGAAATGGGCAGATGTCAACATAGGATTAAACTCCGGTTCACAAAAAAGTGCACAAAATCATACAAAGCTTGCAGTGTCTATCACTTCATTGAGACCTGATGGAAACAACGTTTTGAACCTATAGATCCAATAGGTCTCTCTTTGTCGGAGTCGTGAGAACCTGTTATATCTGCGACTAGGTGGAATACTTTCTAAGGGGGTAATTTTAAATCTACATCTCCCTGCAGTGTGTTCCTGGCAAACATGTCTAGGTACACTGTGTTTCATAGATTTGTTTTTAATGTTTCTTAGATGTTCGCTCCACCTGATTCTTATTTTCCTGCAGGTTCTTCCAATATACTGGACCCCACATTCACAGATAAGTACATATATTACATATGAAGAGTCACAAGTTAATCTAGAGGTTATCTGATGTTGTTCTCCAGTTGTGTAAGATGTCACATTAGAAGCTTTATGGGTAATATAATCACACATAAAGCACCGGGTCTTGCCACACCTAAAGCTGCCCTTAAGTAAGTGTCGAGTTGTCATCAGTGCAGATTTATTTAAGGTATTTTTCTGTATTGTACCTTTAGATAGCATAACCCCTTTGCTGGGTGCTAATTTTTGTTTTAAGGTAGATGCCCTGCGATATACAATCTTGGGTCGTCCAGGTAATGTTTTCTTCAAAATGGGGTCTCTCATAAGGAGTGGCCAGTGTTTGTCTAAGATTTTTCCTATGGCTTTGTGATTAGAGTTATATTGGGTCACAAAAAGAGGGATCTCCTTAAATGAGTCCTCTTGTTTTTTCTCATCATTGTTTTTTGTTGACAAAAGTAATTTAGTCCGATTGAGTTCCCTAGCTCTTTCGTAGCTATTAGTTACCAGTTGTAATGGGTAGCCTTTCTCTAAAAATCTTGACTTGAGTGTTTGGGATTGTTCATCATACTTGTCTATAGAGGAGCAATTGCGTCTTATTCTACAAAACTGGCTGAAAGGGATATTTTTCTTCCAGTTTAGTAAGTGGTTGCTGCCAAAGTGTAAGAAATTGTTACAGTCAACTTGTTTAAAATAAGTTGCAGTACAAACATTGCCATCAATGTCCCATGTAAGGCTTAAATCCAAAAATTCTATTGTGGATTGCTGTATGTTGGAGGTGAAACCAATGCCCATATTGTTATTGTTAAGATGTAGTACAAATTCTTTTGCCTCAGCTAAGGAACCATCAAAAATAAACAAGAGATCATCTATGTACCGGCCATAGAACACCAGATTGCCCCACCAATTCGAGTCATAAATATACAGCTTTTCGAAATGGCCCATAAAGAGATTAGCAAAACTGGGGGCAAATCTGGTGCCCATGGCCGTACCTTTTATCTGCAAATAAAATTCATCTTGAAACTGAAAATAATTATGATGTAAAATAAAATCAATGTGAGCAAAAATTCCTTTTGTGTTTTGGGCATATATATGTCTCCCTCTAAATATAAACTAGTAGTGAACAAACCTATCTCATGCGTGATGTTGGAATACAAAGATCCTACATCACAAGACACCCATAGGGTATTGGTATTCCTATTTAGTTTAATCCGGGATATCTTGTCCAATAGATCTTTAGTGTCTTTAATGTATGATGGTAGATTACACACATATCTCTGAAGATAAAAATCTACGTATTCCGACAATTTGTCCGTCAAGCTGTTAATGCCAGCAATAATCGGTCTACCTGGAGGCACTTTATCATCCTTATGTAGTTTTGGAAGATGGTAATAAAAAGGTATATCGGGATGATTTGGCATCAGATATCGTTTTTCTTTTTTGTTTAGAATACCAGAAGTGTGACCGTATTCCAGAATTTTTTCCAATTTTTTGGAAAATTCCAAGGTAGGATCAGATGTCAACTTTCTGTAGTATTCTTGATCCCAAAGGATGCGTTTGGCTTCCTTAAGGTAATCACAAAGATCTTGTAGAACAATCCCACCCCCCTTATCAGCCTGACGAATGACCAAATTGTCATTCAAAGTCAGGCTATATAATGCTCTTGCCTCATTAGGCCAGATTTTTTTATTTTTGGGGATGTGATTGGGGATTTTCTCCCAATCTTCCAATACCAGCTGTTGAAAAAGGTCGATGTAAGATACATCCTCCTTCGGGGGGGACCATGTAGAAGGGGGGTGGAGAGGAGTATGTAAATATTCCTCAAAAAGAGTTTCTGTGATTTGACTGGGATCACAATAGAGAAGATTGGATGATTCTCTTTCTCTTTGTGAATCTAAAGTAATAGGTATACCTGATATATTGCGGTTCTTCATCATTTTTAATGCAAAATATCTTTGCAGAGACAGTTTTCGTGTGTATCTATTCAAATCTACAAATAGATTGAAAAGATTATGTGTGCTGGGAGGACAATAGGATAAACCTCTACCTAGAATTCTAACTTCATCATCTGTGAGGATGTGTGAGGACAGATTGAAAATTCCACTTTTCAATTTTTGTAGTTGTGCTTTTTGGTGGGTTTTCCCTCTGCCTCGTTTTCCCCGTTTGGGTACGGTCTCTTTTTTTGGTTTGGTGCTTGTGGTGTTGGCCTCCTCCAAAGAGGTGCCAACTGGGGGGTCTCTAAAAAAACCCCACCGGACGTAGAAGGTAAGTTGTCTCTATTTGCCACCTCTTCAGGTGCAGACTGATTGCCATCTATGTGACTTAGGGGCTGGTATCTATTATATATAGGTATATAGTTCGGGTTATCAGAATCCTGATGAGATAAATTCCTCCTATAGTCTCTATCACTATAGGGTGGTCTCTCATTCTGTGGTGTAAAGTTCCCAGAATTCCCAGAATTTCTATAATGGTTAGTATTATATCTGGGAGTCAACATACTCCCATTGTGGGTGTCAAATCTAGGAGTCGGCATGTTCCCATTGTAGTTGTTATAGGGCCTATTTCCTGTATCTTGGCCGTCATAACTTCTATGGGATTGGTCATAACCTCTATGGGATTGGTAATTATTATTATTCCATTGATTTTGTCTAGGCCCATGGTATTGCCTATAATTCCCATTATTTCCATTATAATTATAATTGTTTCCCTGTTTGTTGTTGTTATTATTATTAGAATTTTTCACCATTGTCCACTCAGTGTTGGTCTGGGGTTTAGTTCTATTATACGTGTGGACTTCTCCTTTGGTGTAATCGTCATCATCACGTTTCATTTTTTTATTTTTATTAGCTATGATTTCTGTAGTGAAATCATCCACCCCTTTAATAGTCTGTGTATTTAATCTCACATAGTCCGGATGTTCTTTGAACCCTTCTAACTCTTTTTGCACAGAGTCAATTTCTATCCCAGTTTCATCGACTAGTTTTTGTCTGTGTGCAATGAGTAGATCTATCAATTTAAAGGCACATTCATCTAGAGTGGAAAACCATTTGGATAGTAACTCGGGATCATTCTTAAAAGAGCAATTCTTAAATAATCTAAGGCCTCTGGGTATCTGTTTTTTCTCTTTATATTTTTTAAGACAATCCAAATCCCACCAATGTCTATTCTCTATTTTTAATAAATCCTCTAATTTAGAAAATAGGTTTTCAATACTAACTAATACTAGTGGGTCATATGCACATAGTGGTTTATAACTAATGACCTTCTTAGTATAACTCTAATGCATAGCACTGGCAGGGATGATAGTGTGGTATATAAGGGGTTTGGTAGGTCATTGTACCTTATCAATCAAGGGTTACAATATGTAAATCATTGTACCTTATCAATCAAGGGTTACAATATGTAAATCATTTTCTGACATACAGTATTTTATAAAGAGAAAATGTTGTTAATACAATATAGACCAGTGAGTGTATTGGACTCTAAAAAAATTAGCACGTTTACTTGTTACACTTGTTATAAATATTAGTGTGCGGAGAGCACACCTAGTTTAGGTATGGACCACCAAGCATGGTGGTTATGATCATGTAGAGGGTCAGTTTGTCTCGTTTTTGTTTTGGGTTGTATATTGGGGCACTAGGTAGAGATTCATTTTGGATCATATAGTGGCGATAATCTTTTCAACTTTTCTTGCCATATATACAATGTCACCCATTAGATACCTTGCTGCATCATAGGCTAAACAACAGGAATAGCTGCTGGCACTAGTATCGCTTAGCCATAGGAGCGAGTGTACCCAGTTGTGGGAGTATTTACGGAGGATGTTGCTGACAGCTGAGTGACGTAGTGAGGAGGTGAGTCTTGCCGCTGATGGACCTGAGCTGGGAGAAGTTTCCCCTAAATCGGCCTATATGCGGGAGCTGGATCTAGCTTGCGACACTGATCGGTACCAGAGCCGGTGCTGGTAATGTTTACAGAGGGCTGTGGGCACCGAGGACTTCAATGAGAGAGCCTTTTTTCCATTTGTTATGAGTTTGAAGATTCGCGGACACGCTCCAGTGGGGGTGTGTAGCGGTTCTCATTTAGGATTGGTTAGAAAGTTGGAACCTATCAGCCTATCATTGGCGTTGACGTCAGACGCCAAACAATCACAGAGGATTGTTTACTTTTTACGATCTGGGTGGCGGTCATTTGTTTTTGACAAAATTGTGTGTATTAGGCGATTAGTGATCCACAGTGAAACACAGAAGATCTAATATAGAAAAATTTCGATATTTGGATATTTTGTGTATTTGTTAGGTACTACGCCAAAGACCAGCAGACAGGTATGAATATTTGGTTTTATGGTTATAGAATGAGGTCAATCGCAGAGAGTATGTTATTTATTTAAGGCCACATACCGGGAGCATATATGTTATTCTTTAAACATTCAGTAATGTTATTATGATCCTCAACTGGGGCACTTTTTTCAAAAAGACATTTAGTTAGGTTTTCCTCCCCCATTTAATACAAAACATGTACAAGCCCTGCAAGCATATTAGGGTTTGGTATGAGAAGTGTGCAGGTGTATCAACTAATGGGCAATTAAACAAAGGGCCTTTGTGATTGGTTTCTTTTGTCATGAAGGGTGGGGCAATACAGGTAGCTCAGGCCTTTATAAGATGTTTATGTAGAGTTAGAACACATGCCTGAGGAAACGGTTGACACCGAGAAACGCGTTGCATGCTACTTACTTACTGTGCATGAGGAATATATGTATTTTATTGCTTTTAATTTTTATTAAAATCCTTCTTTTAATCATATATCCTCATTGCAATTGTCCATTTCTGAGCTACCTGCCAATCCTGATTGCTGCCTAGTATCCTGCTTCATACTCTACACAGCTAGCTGGGTTGCTGAGAAAGCCAGCCTGCCTCTACTGGCACAACTGAGTGCCGCTACAGAATCTCCTGTTCCCACATTGCTGGATCCAGTATACACAGTCCATCAAGACATAGAGTCCTCTACCTTGGGTATCCTGGTTAGCCGGTTCAGCCAGCTGGTTTGCTGTGAATACCAGCCTGCCCCTATAGGCACATTGGAGTGCCTTTTCACATTGTGAGTACCCTGCACATGTCTTATATTTGTCGTTGGCTTCTTCAGATTCACACATACGGCGCCTCTTTCCTGTGTTTGATTTTAGATTTATAACCTTTGGAGGGTGAAGATCGAGTGCTGCCTCCAGTCCAATAGAAGACAGATACCTATACCAGATTGGGTTATCCTGGACTTTGTATATTTGTCTATCATCCTGATCTAGGATTGGGTATAATATTGTGAATACACACACTTACATTGTATCTATGTTATATTAGTACTTTGTTGATTGTTTGTCTGAAACATCCATATATGGTCACGTGGGCCTACATATATATTCTACACCGTTCTTAGTAGCGCCCCCTATTGGGTTATTCCCTTTGTTCCATTTATGTAAATAATGCACTAATCCACATGTAGGTATTGCCTCTTAAGAACAAATTTGTCCACATAAAAGTTTTGATGTTCTGAATCCCTTCTATTCAGAGAATTAAGCTGTCTTTGTATGTGAGAATCTGAGATGCTTAAGTTTATTGATAATGTGTTCTAGAACATGATTCTAAAAAATGCAAGATTTAACTATATCGATACACTTTCTTAAAAAATAAAACATGGGCTAACCCCCCCCCCCCCCGCCGTTTAGTCTGATAGAAAATAAATTGGGGCTAGAGGTAAGTGATACAATTTAGGAAAGAGTCCACTGAAGACTGTCTCCTGGAAGAAGGTTATTCATAAATCAATATAAAGATTTTGTTTTCATGTGCTGTTGCATCTGTAAAATATTTTTTTAATTACATTTTCATTAGTACTAAAAAGATAGCAAGGTTTAAAAGTATGAAGGAAATGGTTATTACCTTGAATCAAAGCAGAATCTTCCTGAGTCTTCCTGGCCGTTAATCCTTGGGAGATCCGGAAAATAAACATCATTGTTCTTCTCATCATCATCAGCCTTAATGAAGAAAAAAAATTAAATATTTAAATTTCATAAATTAGTAACACTTATTTTCAACTCTTTCAAAAGCAACTAACTCAAATAACTCAACTGCCCAAACCCTTTTGTTTTTTTCACCACAACTTATATATCCCAGCAGTAAAGTGTTAATCAAAGTATGCAACCCCATTTTCTGCTGTAATTGACTTGCATATATTGAGCAACAAACTATTTAGAAAGAGAAAATCAAGAGCACTGACCACAAACAAGACCAGAAAGGAAAAAGTCATACACAAAATGTGAATGACAGGGTAGAAAAAAAGTGGATACATCATTAAGTATGAATCATGATTTCTCTCACTATTGCATACTCATAATGAGGATTAAAGGGACATTCCAGTCAAAATTTAAATGCACATAGATGAATTACATATGTTAGAAACATATTTGCAATATACATGTATTGGCAAAAATTCTTCTAGTAAAAGTTATCACTGTTTTAATGGTAAAATTTTTCTCTGTACATGCATGTGAAGCATAGTTATATAGTGTCCGTGCACCAGCATTACAAATACTGCAGCTGCTCAGAGTGCCGGTGAGGCTTGTATCATGTTAGCAATTAACAAACTAAGTCGTTACCAGATGGTACAGGCACCTTAGGCTCTCTTAGCAAGTGCTGTGTTAACACTGCTGGTGCACGGTGCATACTTAAAGGGACAGTAAACCTTAAAAATAATGTTATATAATTCTGCACATAGTGCAGAATTATATAACATTATTTAGGTGCTATAGCCATAAAAGCATTTTTTACAGTTTAATTTGCTAAAATACGGCGCTTTTACAGACCCGCTCTCTGCTGAGCGGGTCTGTTATTTTTAGTCAGCGCATCGGGCCAGCTGTATAGTCACAGCCCGGCCCGAC